>NW_003213082.1:0-1594 GCF_000006405.1 Perkinsus marinus ATCC 50983 | reverse complement strand
CCAGTGTACGTGGGCTCCTGCCAGGTTATATATGCATTAGAAGCATTATTCGGTGATGGTACCACTCGAGGATCGATGGGCGTGCCAGGAAGGTCCGAGGTGTCAGTACAAGCTCTCCAATCTGGATTGTCTGTCCCATCACCAACTAGTGTCCACAATCGCAATGTAATGCAGAACAAACCTCCACATGTTGCCTCGGTCGGGACTGCGATGATGGTGCTAGTAACGTTCGCCGATGCCGCAGTCCTGTAAGCTTCAGACGGCGTATAGTTACCGGTAAACGCATAAGCGTATAAGACGTAACCCCACGCGTCCCTCCTAGTCCCATAAATATCGGGGATCATCAACAACGATTCATCATCAAGCTGAGGCCAGGACACTCCCACATGTGTCTTGTTGACCATAGAGAACCACAAGCCAAGCCTCTCGGGCAGAGGCAATGGCCTATTCCCAACCCATATCGATGCCACTTCGCTCCACTGACTTTGTCCAGCAGTGTTCACACTAGCCATACGGAACTCGAACTCTTGGCTTCGTGTTAGATTATCGCTTTCATCAAGTCGATACGGCCCTTGCTCCACGCCACTTGGGTAGCGCGGAATGGTGAAGAACTCAGAGCTCTCGCCAACTGAGCGATACTGGATTATATAACTCGTGACGGGGCTATGACCAGTGTAAGTCGGAGCGGTCCAATACAAATCAACTCCGCCCGTTGGAGTAGCCCATTTTATCTTCACATTCATTGGAGGGTCCGGAGGCTCAGCCATAACAGTGTAGAGCACCGGAGAAGCCTCTCCTTGGCCAACAGTAGTGACAGCCCTAACAGTTGCCCTGTACGTCAGCCCAGGGGTCAGATTCTTCTGAATATAGAACGTTTGTGAAGGCCAGCCAACTCCATCATAGACGACTTCCATGTTCCCCATAAGGCCATCGTCATGCGATAAGATATAGCCCAGGATACTCTCATTGACAGCGAAACCCGACTGCCAATCTTCTCGGAGCGATACGGCGGAACCCAAACGCGGCCAACTGTAGTTCAGCGACGTTGTAGAAGCAGGCTTGGCCGAGAGACCGTTACCATCACAGACCCAACCTTCCGCAGATTCAACGAAGTCTCTGCATAGAGGCAATGGACGGGCGCCTTGTCGAACGGTGACGTTCACCAATGGACTGCTCTCATCTCCCCTACAGTTGAGCGCTCGGATAGCATAGTTGTATTCTTGACCACAGACAAGACTAGCGTCCAAGTCACTAAAGTGAATGTTGCTTCCTGGAACCTCAGCAATGAGGGAACCCTCACGGAACACTTGATACGCCACTAAGCCGCATCCACCTTCATCTTCAGAAGGCTGCCAGGCGAGCTTATTGCATGTCGTGGTATTCGCCGCGTTGGTGTTGGGCGGAATATCAAAGTCAAGAGTATTGCAACGATTGGTGATATTGGCTCCACGATAGCAATCAGCGTCAACTAAATGCAGCTGAGTGCATGGGGAAGGAACACCTGCTGCGAATCCGGCAACGTACGGACTCCACGGGCCTCCATTCCCGGCGAGATTCACACCACGTATCTGATAGGTCTGCTAGGGCCCAACTT
>NW_003215361.1:0-1890 GCF_000006405.1 Perkinsus marinus ATCC 50983 | reverse complement strand
CGCGTCGTTAGACGGAGGTGTAGAGGGAGTTAAACCTGTTGAATCATGAGGAAATGCACAGCGATCACGGTTAGACAATTTCATTCCAGATCTAAGTAACATCCCGTGTAGCTTGTAACACGATCAGGTGAGGCAATAGAGATTACGATGCGATACTAGTGAGGACTGGTTAACTCAAGTAGAACTAGAGTTAGGATGAGGTAGCAGATCACACAATCAATCACTGGACTCAGTCCAGTCTAACAATTACCACTAGAATACTAGCTTCCTAGCTTTAAGTAGCTTAGAGAAAACCAGAGACGGATCTAACCGTTTCTAGTATCCAAAACCGTTAGATAGATGCATCCGAGCGAGAATAATAATATTATAGTTCAACAATAGAATACGAGGCGAGCGAGATCTTTGTCGCGCTGCCACGATGGGACAGCACAGCCGTTTCGATGAACTTTTTTTCTCGGCACAAACTTTCTTCTCCGCGGCACAAACTTCCGCGGGCCCAGGATTTGTACGGCCAGTACTTCGGGGTTTTAGTTCACGTGACGTCTTAACACCGATAGCAGTTCGGGTTTCAGGTGTCCCGTCGGATTTCCTTTTCTCCGCTTTCACCTGTAGCTCCTTCTTTTCTGGGAAGCCCGTAGTTTGGATTGCACTTGCATTACAGCCATTACTCGTATAACATCCCGAGCTCTGACTGAGTTCAAAATTGAAGAGGAACGGATCATCAGAGTCCTATTCGGGCTAGCACGAATCAGTCAGAGCTCCGAACAATCTATAGATTGGACCGACGTGCAGCGGATCGGGAATCGGTCTACACTTCAAATTGAAGTCTTCAATAACCCACCTCCATGCGTTGATGAGCCAGAGAAGGCGTCCGAGCGGCTGATGGAATGTACAACACAGTCATAAATGTGTCTGGAATGCTGTCAGCAGAGCTTGCTGAGCAGACTATCCACGCACCCGAATGTCCGAAGCCTGAGTTTCCAGGTTTGTGCTCGACTGAAAAAAACGGCACTTTAGTCTAAGGCCCTTAGCGAGAGGGATTCCCCCCAAAATTTCAGAGCTCGTTCTGAAAATTACCGCTACACGGTGTAGCCTACACCCCTCAACTTCCCACTTTACTTTAATGGTTATCGTAAGGTAACTGTTCCGTTACTACCTGATAACCTTCATCTCCAAGTCCTTCGACATGAACACTCACATCCTAGTGGTAGTCATGTGTCTTGGGATAGATTGGTTGGCCGTTTACGTACGAAGATTTATTGACAGCTAAATTGACAGATTTGGTTGACAATGAACCGATGTGGTCAACGTTTCTGCGCTACTTGTTAGTAGTGTATTGCAGCTGAAGCTCGCACTCCAGTATCTCAGCAGTTGGTTGTAGCAGCACTGAGATTGGTAGTCCGTGGGAAGTGGTTGTAGTAGATGTCCTTGAGATGCCAATGGATGCTTCTGGTAACTCAATACTGCATATGGACGACCCTACTCGGTGTTATACCGAGAAACTCAGATCCTGTCTACTGTTAGACATTCTCAGCTCTAATGGAAGACCGCTGAGTCGGCACCACTGACTGGAGTGTGTTGTCACGATCTGTCTACAGCAGCCATCTCCTTGTGGTTGGATATGTCTGGCAGATCATCGTGAGCTGTTTCTGTGTTATGGTCTGTTCGGAACAGTCTATGACATGAAGACCACTGCTGTGGGCAACAAGATTCGGCTAGCTCTAGCTATTTGGGCCAATCAACTACATCCATCCATTCTATCTTCTACGTTATTGAGATTCTCACCGTCTACATAGCATTGCCTACTACTGATGAAACCGGATTGACGTGTTGGTCCGAGTGGCATTGTGACTGACCCAAGACTGTCGTAATCGGTACAGGAGCAGGAAG
>NW_003214080.1:0-2289 GCF_000006405.1 Perkinsus marinus ATCC 50983 | reverse complement strand
GACTACTACTACTACTACTACTACTACTACTACTACTACTACTACTACCCTGCTCGTCGACCCCACTCAGATGCACGAACTGTCCATCGAAATTTTCCTTGATGAGCTCAACTGTGTTGTCGGCCAAGGCAACAGCAAGCACCTGCACTGATATGATGGCAAAGTCCCTATCGACTTCAACGACATATCAAATGCATCCCAGCTGAGCTCCTACCGTTCCAGTGATGCTCCAGCTGAGCCTATAAGCAGCTGATTTCATGTGGAACTCCTGTGCGACCTTCCAGCCTTGTCCTTCCATATCACACTGCCAAATCTGAAGAGCAAATCGTCACGCGCCGCGAAATTCCATACGCCCAATACCACAACACTGCCATCTTCCGAACATGACGCAATGTGTTGAGTAGGAATGCCCGCATTCGGTCTCCAAGCGACATCGCGGACCTACGGCATCAAATTTTATGCAACCATCGCGACCACAATTACAACGTCAGTGTGCCTGCCCGAGGACAACTCAGTTTCCATACTCCACTCCCCCGTCGCCTCGTCCATACGCCAGATTCGCACCTGCTCATTCACGGATACACCACAGCTATACCACTCCTTTCCAAACTCATCCACCTGGTTGTCGTTCCCCCCAGAGACGATCCGTCTAGGGCCCGCTTGCTCCTCGTTCGAAGGCTGCTGCTGAACCTGCACAGCAATACAGTGTTAACGCCCAAAGAGTGATGACCTACCGCAGGTCCCGAGGCCAAAGTAGAAGGAGTAGTAGCAGGGCTCCAGGATAGCGCGAGGACACCTCCCAAATGGGCTCTTGGGATGGCTCTGAGGAATCCAGACCATCGATAGTGCCTCACGTAGGTCGCGGGTTCGAACCCCACAACCGGCATCATGATATTACTTGCGACTCCACGTGGACATCTGTTCGTGAGTAAGCACCGAGATACTGCCATCGCTCGAGCCAGCAGCCAGGACCAAGCCGTACTCCCACGGAGCAAAAGCGCACGTATTCACTGATGCCGTGTGAGACTTATCGCAGTACCTAAAGCATCACAACGGCACTCATGCACCACCAACATACCACTCCTTCCACTAATCCTAGCAAACCGAACGCCCTGTTCTTACAGTTGTTCCCAAGTAGTCGTCTGCTGATGCTGATGATACCCTCCAGCTACTCTCTCCCTCCAAATGATTATCTACAATCACAGTCCCTCAACGACAAGGACGAGGCCGTCGATGCCGACTACCTGTCTATCATACCCAACACTGGCGAGAACACTCCCGTACTTGGGATGAGCCCAGGACACCTGCCACACGGGTGAGCTGTGTCCACGGAGCTCGCCGAGCAGCGCCTGTTGCTCAGTACCTACAACGATAGGCATTTTTCGACGGAAAAATATAGGTCAACTGGATCGAACCCACGCCCTCACGAGAGAAAACCCCGCACCAAGTGCTCGTCCAATACACCAAATACTCACTGACATCCCAGACTCGAACAGTCGAGTCTCCCGAAGCCGTGGCCAAACGCTTGCCATAGTAGTCCAACTGAGCGTCATGTATCGAACCCGTGTGGCCTGTGTCGAACGAACACGAGACCGGTCCAGTAGGCTGCTGTTGCTGCTGTTGTGGGGGAATCATTGGGGCTGTCGACTGAGGCATTCCGAAGGTGTTCATGGGGGCGGCAGCCGCAGACGTCCTTTGCTGTGACATTGTCTGAGGCATCATTTTCCTAGTACAATTTGAAGAGTAAAAACTACTGTAATCGACATTGGTTGCCACTCAACACAAAAAGGTCTTTCGAATGATGCTCGACCCTACCTAGGAGAGCAGCACTAGAAGCTCCACACACACAACCAAAAACCTCCACCAGCATCAAAATGAAGGGGGAGGGGGATGAAGCGCGATATGATCAAGTATGCATATTTTGAATGGTACCCCGTATGATGAGGGCGTGGGAGTGGCAGCAAGATTCGATCGACGACGACGATGATGATGATGATGTTTTTACACGAGCTAAAACGTTAGCATGTCTGACAGAGTTGACGTAACTGCCGGGATTTGTTCATGAGACTCTTGCTGCGAGCCCATGCCGTAGGTCAGCAAGATGTGATCAGTCCTAAGAACGGTAGAAATAGAACACAACTACTTCCCCCAGAATCCACAGCCAATACCAATGCCGTTGATGCCGTTACCTGTTAGCCCACAATAGACATGCCGTCCGATATACCTTCCTCCCCATGTTCCGCTTGCGGAGGCCACTACCGCTGCTACTCCCCTTCAACATAACAGACT
>NW_003212663.1:0-1019 GCF_000006405.1 Perkinsus marinus ATCC 50983 | reverse complement strand
CGTGCTGAGCATAACTGTTCCACGATAGCCTAGAGACCCTTCTCTCGTTGATACGAACTGCACCGCCCGGGAATCGAACCCGGACCATCTGCTTGGTAGGCAGATATCCTAGCCATTAGACTAGCGGTGCATATCACTGATGTAGTGACTGAGTATTCCTGTGATACTTGTATAGGGACATCTGAATCCCTTCTCGGACGTACCGTCGTCAACCATCCCGCGGCCAAGAGTCTGATTGGGCCTTAAACGCGTACCTGAGATCGCGAACTGCTACTATATCTCTCGCATGGTAGGCAGCATTCCATCTCGATTGATAACTCCAACTGGTAAGGTTCTCATCGCATACTACAGCTAGCTCGGCACAAGCTGCACAACTTTTTCGTGACATCGAAGTTCCTGCTTGCAAGCACATTTTGAAACCGCATGCGGCGGCTCGTGAATTTGGGCTGTTGGTTCATCTCCGCAACGCGTTCTGAGGTACCGGGCGGTCATTCATCATTCCTGCAAGGAGTTCTACTCTAGGTGAATAGCTCTTTTCTATGCACGGACAACGCTTTATTAACGTTCTTTTTCCCCTGAACTGGCACGGTTGGGCCAATCGCGCGGAATGGTACGAAAACACCGTTTCTGTTTAGTGGAAATTTTTCGGTAAGACTGATCTATGCAGTCGGTAAGCTGCACCTCTCAGTTTAATAACCATCTCGAGTGTATTGTGATGAATAGCAGCTCCTTGTTTCAATCAAGGGACCTTTGGGTTATGAGCCCAACACGCTATCCACTGCGCCAAGCTGCTCATGCGTACAAACTCCTGTATCGCCCTGACGTGCTGAGCATAACTATTCCACGATAGCCTGAAGACCCTTCCCACGTTGATACGAACTGCGCCGCCCGGGAATCGAACCCGGACCATCTGCTTGGAGGGCAGATATCCTAACCATTAGACTAGCGGTGCATATCACTGATGCAGTGATTGAGTATTCCTGCGATACTTGTAGAGGAACATCTGAATCCCTTCTCGG
>NW_003201930.1:0-2679 GCF_000006405.1 Perkinsus marinus ATCC 50983 | reverse complement strand
TCTCCGATGGTACACCATGTTTACTAGCTACAACACACGGGCTTTCAGAGGAGGGATAAACGCAAGGGGTATTTGGCATCAGATGTTTCTTGGAAACGAGATTGACAATGTAATATGCCACACTCAATCATGCCAAAGATCATCATGATCTGTCTTACCAGACAAACTGGGTCTGGACCTAAGCGGCGAGACTTCTCCAGCTGACCGCCGTTGCGGCGGTCCCTGGACTGCTCCCATGACCTCTGGCTTCGGCCCTGGAAGCGACAGCAACAATACGATGTCCTACACTGAGCCACATGATTCGTGATGTTGCATGTTTGCCCATTCCACAAAACCACTCAAACGGTTCATTGTCAACGCGGTCATTCTTCTCGGCGGACCGATATCGCGTATACTTGTTTATCCTTTCGACCACATCCCATGATCATCAGCTTCGTACGCCAACGGGGCTCGTCGAACATGCAATGCGGTCATCACGATAGTATACAGGATCCATCGATTAGTTCTTGTCTTCGTCCTTGATAAATTTTCCAGGTTTAATCCATCGCTTACCATTGGTGCGTGATAACTCAATCAAGGTTCTTGTAGGAGGGCGCTTCCTGAAAGAAATCGAAGCCTTGAAAGTCACCTGTGGGGCGTCCACGAATTGTACGATGTGATAGACTTCTGTTTCGAGACGAGGTCGATAATAAGAAGACAGAGGTTGAGGTGAAAGGCCGCATAAAGATTCTCGAGGATTCGAGGATTCATCTAAGAAGTTCGAGGATTCCTGTAACAGGAATCCTGTTAGACCTCGAGAAGTTACTTACTAGAAATGAGTTACTCCGTTGAACGAAGTTCGTACTAGAAACGAAGTTCGCTGATACGCTCATACTGCTTCAGGGCCTCTATGTCCCTCTTCATTAGGTTTCATTTTTTATGAGTCAATTACTGCTAACGATGCAGAAAGTGTAGAGCAGGCTGCTCTGAGCAGCTCTACTAGAGCTGTGGGTAACGGATCGAAACCGTCCCAAATGGTAGTCAGAGACTAACACTGTTAGTCTAACAGTACAGACTTAATACCTAGGATTACCTGTCTATATTAGAGCAAGGGCATGCAACGGCCTCTCAGAGGCCGAGTTAATTGGCTGATGTGACATCAGCCATCAGACATCAGTGATGTCTGTGGCTCAAGCGCCGTGTTGTTAGCGAGAAGTTATTTGCTCGATTTCTCCGTCATGCTGCAACTGGATTATGTAAGAATTCGCGAGCTTTTTGGTGGCGACCATTGTAAGTGATCTCCGGTGTACTCAATATCGGATGGCAACCCGTGCCGTTACACATGAAAAGTGAGAGACTAATCATTGATAGTGTATGATTTGCACGTATCGAGGGTAGGGAAGAAGCTGATAAGTCGGTGCTCTGCGTAAAGCGCACTCCACGCGCTAAATAATTTCTTGGGGGGGGGGCGTGATGAGCAGTAGAAAGTCTGACACGATTCGTGTCACACGAAGATACAACTTCGACTCTCCATAGTTTCACATTTAACTGAATTGCTCGTAAGATATATTTTTCCACGAACTATAATACACTGTAAAAAACACAAGCGATGGAGTTCTGGAGTGTAGTTATTCGCGGGGCGAATATGAGTTGTTAGTTTGCGAATAAAGTGAAAAGTAAGTCGCCAGCTCAGCTGGAGCAGAATCACTACGATGTCAAATCACATACTTATAATGATTAATGAAAGTAAATGACGTAAAGTTTACTCGGGGGTGATTCGGTCATCATTAGGACAAAACCTTGATGAGAGCGATCTTCTACTTCTTAAGTATTTCTCGTACAGCCGCCTCAGCATTCACGCGGCCAAAAGTGAGAACCTTACCCCCTTTGCTATCCATCACACCTGGCGTGGCCGTATTTTTGATGATACTTCGGATATAACCTGGAGTCAGTTTAGCATGCTGAGAAGGTTCAAGACTATAGAGCATTCCAGCCATACCTGCAACGATGGCCGCGGCCCCTGAGGTACCTGTACCCTTTCCATACTTTCCAGTGGAAGTAGTTGCCAGTATTTGGTAGCCAGGAGCGGCGATGTCAACAGCTGAACCAAAATTGCTTTCGTCGTCCAACTGCATTCTTGTACCATTTGAAGCAGCCACACATATAACACCATCCGTATAGGGTCCGCTGAGGGAACAAGGATAGTATTCTTCCGTGTCCAGATCTGAGTGGTCATTTCCTGCTGCCACAACAACTAGCATGCCAGCTGACACTGCTTCGAGAATCTTCTTCAACAGGGGTGGGTAGTAAGTTTTGAATCCTTGCGAAAACAGAATTACTTTCACATCTGGCCTCTTAGAAATGAGATAGGTGAAAGCATCGGTCATCCCTCCAAAAGACGGCTTGTCGCTTGTATAGATAGGCATGACACGGAGACGGTCGGCGATACCCGCGATACCGATCTTGTTATTCCTGATAGCACCTAGAATGCCAGCCATCATTGTTCCATGCGGTCCTCGAGGATGGGTATCAGTATTCTTATCAATAACGTTATAGCCTTCAGTGACGACCCCTTGCAAGTCGGGATGATCGGCTTGTACACCATCGTCGATAACGGCAATGGTTACAGGTGTCCTCTTGGAAGTAGAGTCCAGGATGTTCCAAGCCTTTGGTACGGAGATGCCCTCCAGATAAGCCCTC
>NW_003209637.1:0-885 GCF_000006405.1 Perkinsus marinus ATCC 50983 | reverse complement strand
TGTGCTTTACACCAACCCAAAAGCCATCATCGGCAGGGCTTTATCCAGGAGGACATTGCCGGCGCACGCACCGCTTTCACCCGAAGGAATCGCGCACCTCAAAGTCTGAATGGCTTCCAGTTTGAGTATCTCAAATTTAAATTCTCGAGACCCAAATTGACTCTCGAACTTCGGGATCTTCGGGATTAGCTCGATTCGATCCTTTCCGGAGGATGTCGAGTTTGCGGGCGGTGTAACACGGTGCTACTACCACCATTGATGTTGCCGTATGAGTGCGACTCAATGCTCTGATAGCGAAAGGGGGAAAGACGCCGCCAACCCTTTAACGACGCCAAACCAAGGTCATGCCATTGTTGCCTCAATCCTGTCAACCCAGGGGTTGACGACGGTAGACCGCGCCAGAACTGGAGGCAAACGAAAAAATCGACGATTTTACTGCGCTCGACTCCTGAGACGGAGAAGTCACTGGGCAGGCATTGCTTGAAGAGTTTTTGCAACTCAGACATAAAATCTCCACTAGATTCTCCCTCGGAGAGAGTTCGAGACACGGCAGTTTGCCATGTGGAAAAAATAGAAGGAGCATATCTGCTCAACAATACCTTCTTCGCTTGAGCATAAGCTTCGGGATCATTCTTGCCGAGTCGAACATTGTTGTCAACAATTTGGAAGGGTGCACCCTGTATGTTAACACGGAGAACATTATACTTAGTAGCTTCTGGCCATCCTAACAAACCATAAGTTTCCTCGAACTTGGATAAGAACTCCACAATATACCGGGTTTTGTCGCCTTTGAAGGAGTCAATGATCTTGTAACTGCGAATACCGTTGGTCACCTTGAGGGATGGTTGGGGTAGATTAGAAGTGATGTCACCAAAAGAAATAGGG
>NW_003207841.1:0-1152 GCF_000006405.1 Perkinsus marinus ATCC 50983 | reverse complement strand
ACGAAGGAGGTTAAGTTGACTCCCACTTGCCGACACAAGAACATCTTCAGCAATATCACATCACAGGGAATTCACATGGAATATATGAATGAAGACTACTTGAACATACTCAATAACATCATCACATGAATAGATAGATTAGATTATGTCTATTGCACTCAAAAAAGTTTAATACGCTTCTCGCCTCTATCCGAAAACTGTGCTAGTAGGATAACATATTCCCTCTCTTCAATTCTCAAGATGTAGAAGGTTCCTTTAAAGTTGCCAACAGGGCTGGTCAATAGATAACCATCAACCTCCAGTTCTACATGGTGTGTCGAACCATGTGATCTTTCTCTAGCCAAGAGGAAGACCTTCTTATCTCCTTCACGTGGGTCTCTCAGTAGGACTTTAATTGTTTTATCAGTATCACCATATAACGATACATTCCGAACCGACTTGTCTTCAGGCAAAAGTGGTTGAACTCGAGTGAGATCAAGGCTTAGTTCAGATGGTGGATTCTCGTCAACTAGAACGACCTTCACTAAATCCCTCTCTCTATCTTGCGTGAGCGTGTGGGGTCCGGTGGGCCAAAGGTGTTCACGATAAGTAAAACTGTTCTTAAGGGTAAAGGTGCTGGGTCGGGTTGTATGCATAAAACTGCCTTTGACCCTTTGAACAGCGTAAGATTCTATAGAGGGACGCTCTTGAATCATAGACTCGAAGCCAGATATGAGGTGCATCTGAATGAGATACAAATTAGGTTATAAACATGATGACTTTCGAAATCACCTGTCGACCGAGTTCAGTTGTTTTACTCCAACACAGGATCTCGTCCTCAAATTGTCTCTTGACAAAACCGCCCTCTTCAGGGTTTTGCTCGCACATTAAGTACTCGAAAAGAGTGTTCTTGTTGGCCTCGACAATGAGCGGTAGAACACTGGTGACCGATACGAAGGTGTTGAAGAATTTCATTGGACTCGAATGAAGAGATATTATGGGAGCTGAATGAACGACGACACGTGACATTCCTTCACTTCACATAGCCCACACGTCATTCACTGTCAGTTTGAAACTGAGCTAAGGTTTTACACTTGCGGCATCGATTGAGGTACAAGTACCATACAAAAAGACATACGTTCCCTTCAGTTTATTTACTTCTCTTACCGACTT
>NW_003202251.1:0-1059 GCF_000006405.1 Perkinsus marinus ATCC 50983 | reverse complement strand
TTCCTTGCCCGGTAGGGTTAGGGTAATCTTTGAAATCGTGTCGTGCTAGGGATAGACGATGCAATATCGTCTCAACGAGGAATTCTAGTAAATGCAAGTCATCAGCTTGCGTTGATTACGTCCTGCCCTTTGTACACACCGCCCGTCGCTCCTACCGATTGAGTGATCCGGTGAGCTGTCCGGACTGCGATTAGTTCAGTTTCTGTTCTCTTCGCGGGAAGTTCTGCAAACCTTATCACTTAGAGGAAGGAGAAGTCGTAACAAGGTTTCCGTAGGTGAACCTGCGGAAGGATCATTCACACCGATTCATTCTCTGAGAAACCAGCGGTCTCGCTCTCTCTTGCTCTTTTGCTTGAGTGTTGCGAGATGGGATCCCCGCTTTGTTTGGATCCCCCCACCTTAACTTGTCTGTTGAGGTGATTAATTCCTATGAACCATTGTACTAGTCATAGTATCCAAATCCAATTTTGGATTTTGGTATTTCAAAACGAAATTCCAAACTCTCAACGATGGATGCCTCGGCTCGAGAATCGATGAAGGACGCAGCGAAGTGCGATAAGCACTGCGATTTGCAGAATTCCGTGAACCAGTAGAAATCTCAACGCATACTGCACAAAGGGGATCTTTCCTCTTTGTACATACATATCAGTGTCGCTCTTCTTCCCGATACAAACATTTTGTTGTTAACGCAACTCAATGCTTTGTATCCCGCTTGAACTAACTCTTCGGAGGTGGTTCGTTATGTGCGCTTGTGAAGGCAGGCGTATTAATTTGCAAGGCTATAATCTCGTATTGTAGCCCCTCCGAAAGGAGGCTTGCGCCTGTGAGTATCTCTCGAGGTACTCGCAAACTCGACTGTGTTGTGGTGATATCACGTGTTCCTTGATCACGCGATTCTTCTCTTCAACGCATTACGTCAAATCTATTGATAAATGCAGAGAAGTGTTTGAATCACGCGTTCAGTCCGGTCGCGAGATTATTATATATCATAACACGCTTGTCGGTTCGCACCATGGCAATATGTCATCATTAGAAGGCCTGATGTGTGTGAGATTACCC
>NW_003201352.1:0-996 GCF_000006405.1 Perkinsus marinus ATCC 50983 | reverse complement strand
GCAGATTATGTAGGAGTATATGTAAACGCTTTCCTCAGCTGCTGAGCTCAGGATTTTCCTAGCTGAGCTGAGGGAAACGATTACATATATTCCTACTCCAACACTGTGTAGGAAACTCCTGAGCTCAGCAGCTGAGGAAAGCGATTACATATACTCCTACATAATCTGCCTCTATTGGAAGGTTATGTATTGAATTATGCTTAGGAATCAAAAATTTTGATTCAAAATCAATGGACCCGGAATCTGGCTGTTGGATTCCCAGTATCACAACGTGATAATCATGTTGAGTTGAGTTCATCCAAAAGTTTTGGACCAAAACAGTCAGGTATTCACACCTATGATGGAAACAATGTTTCGGAAACATCGATGCGAAAACAGGCTCAATTGGTGTGTTATTGACGCATCGCCAACGACGCATCAGGTGAGTGCGCCCTGAATTCCAAGGGCACCTTTAGGTGCGAACAGGGAAATCTCTGGATAAACCCCGAGAATGGATGAACGCCCCTGACTATTAAGATTATGAATCCTAATATTCTTAAGAAGACTGTCTTAACCTAGTTCTGTCCAACTGGTTGAATTTCTTCTTCGCAGTTGACATCGTGTAATTTCCCAGCAATCTAGATTGGTTATGCCAACTTCACTTTGCCAATCGCTTGTTGGTTGCTGGCCATTGGATTTTGGGTCCAAAAATCTATTAATTCCAACCGGAACTTCATCAGCCGGTTGAGTCTTTGTCGTGCAGTTGGTTTTGTGTTTGGCTTCGGTTTCCCCAAGACATTCGAATGGTGGAGTCAACTCTTTTTCCTCAACCATTGGAATTTGATGTGTCTTCCCTGATGATGGTTGATCTCCGCGCTCCATAGTGGTTGCTATTTTCGCTCATTCAGTAATTTAAAGCCGGTGTTGTTCAAGCACTCAGTTTTATTCCCCTACTGGAATGTGATGGTTTTCAATCGCGAAACATACCCAGTCGTCAAGATTGAATATCTTGCTAAT
>NW_003200566.1:0-1067 GCF_000006405.1 Perkinsus marinus ATCC 50983 | reverse complement strand
TTACCTGCTGCAGTCTAAATGCTCTGATGTGAGTAACCCTCCGGGGTAAGAACCTCACGAGCTGGAGACGACTATACGCAGCAGGTGTCTCGACTCTAGTTCAGCAAAGGAAACAAGAGTCAAGAGTCGCATCCCTCACGCGTACATATTTTACATATATATAAACAATATACATCGAATCCACAGCCATCTATATATATAATGCCCTACAAAATTCCTATTTACATATATTACAAGTCCCCACATTGAACCAGGACGAGGTCAGGAAAGTCATCGCTCAAGTAATGCCTATAGGCGAAGTCCCACGAGTCCAACACTTGTTGAGGGGTGGGATTTTGGTTATTAAGTGCCCGAGACGTTGCATCCCATGTATGTTCAACATGCTGACGGTCTCGTTCATTTCTCTGACTATATGTCGATTGCCTAAATCCTACGACATATGCGTAAACTCCCCAAGGAATGAGATGTGCTGAGCTGGTGAAACCAGCAGCTTCACCTTCATTATGTTGGTCTACACGTCTCGCTAAACGATTGGTCTGACCAATATAAGAATATGAGGGATACTTAGTAGATACGAGAAGATATACGTAGCTCGAGTAGTCATTAGGAATCGGAGTATCACGAGGTCTGAACGGACGAGCATGGAACAGGATTCGCGGAGGCCCACTGAAATTTACAACGGCATTTGCAGAAGATAGTTTACCGACTACGTGACGGACATAACCGTCCCACTGGGTCGACTGGACGAGGAGGACCTTAATAGCGTCCATTATATCACGTTTTGGACCAACAAATATGATGTTATTCATCTCTCTTACTCGAGAAATAATAACATACAACTGCGATTTCAGCCAGAGCTTATACGTAGAGTCGTGGACAGAAATCTGGGTAGCTACCATTCCTAAGGTATCGCCCATAATCTTATGAATAGTAGAGGCTATGTAGTGTCTTATAGGGTATTGCTCCCTTCTCACTAGCATACTTCCTTCTAACCGTTCAGAAATAGTGAACATCTTAGGCAGTCGAAGTTCAGTCCACCCTTGTTGACGAAACTCCTGCTCCGTCGG
>NW_003209438.1:0-4964 GCF_000006405.1 Perkinsus marinus ATCC 50983 | reverse complement strand
CAAATTGAAGCTTTTCCGGAGTGAATGTCGGGAAGCTGCCGAATACCAAGGGAGACCTCCTCAGACTTTCAAAGAGCGAGTCGTACACACTTGGAATTTCTTGCGAGACAAATTCGATCTGACTGGAGATTGGTTCTGGTACGGCTACTCCGGTCTCCGCATTCTCGACGTTGTACTGCAAACTATCCACCTCGTCGAACTCGGCGGCCGATCCCTTACAAGAGAGGAAATTTATGCGAGTGAACGTATAGCTATCGTGACTCAGGCAACTCTAATTATGTTGGTATTCGTTGTTGGTCCGATCACGATTATACTCAACAACCGAGTCTGGGCTGCTCTCTTTGATGCCATCACGGCCTTCAGCTTCACGGCTGCTTATCTTATCATATCTGGTCACATACTTCTACCCGGTACTTGGCCAGCCTTGCACTTCCAAACCTTCATCTCTTTTCTGTCGACCATTTTACCAGCCGCACTGTCACTAGATAACATGATAGGCGTAGATCGCTACTTGCTTGAGATCGCCAAGAATCCCGAGCTAACCCGTGTCCAGAGGCGCACATCTCTCCGTTACTATGTTATCGCTCTCATCTCGTGGACCATTGGTATCAGTGGCTTCGTCTATGTGGCGATAACACAGTTCAAAGGTAACTGTAACGAGCTCATCCCCAACTTCGACTCTGAGTGTCTGGTTCCTGTATATCCAATCCTAGATTCCCAATCTTGTGATTGTCGGATGGCAATCATAACTGTTCAGGGAAACTGCGTCCAGGATGACCAGAAACGTTTGTCATTATACAACAGGATAGAGTACTTGGTTATAGCGGATCGTGATCCGACTCCGTCCGCCACGTGCACGAATGAACCCCAGGTTCTTCTTGATACACTGTCGACGTTCAAGGAGCTTGTTGTTGTGGGTTTGTTAGCTCTGCCAATTGTAACGCTAAACGTGACAACACTGGGCTCTTTACAGATCCTTGGAGCCACTGCGACGCACCTGACCACAGTCCCCGATGATGTGCATCTACGATTTCCCTCCATCCGGTCCTTCCAGTTCGAGCTCTCCCGAATAGAAGAACTACCGTTCGATTCACTCCGACAATTGCGATACCTCGAGTATATTGGTTTGGCTGGGAACCCTATCTGTCATGGAACAGATTTTCCTGAATGGACGAACGGAATCGTGGATTGTGGCTTGGAAGAAAGTGAACCCTGTGATGTTGATGACCCCCTTGTGGGTATAGCCGAAACGCTTACTGGTTATTGCCACAAATGGGTCGCTCGCGGCTCCCCAAAGCAATGTCTACCGCTCTGCACCGGCACCTTCACAACTTACTCGGCAGCGGACATCGACGCCAGTAACACAATAAGCGTCGAGGAAAACACAGCACTCCTACAGATGTTCGAAGTGATCCCTGATGGAACGACAGTAACTACTGCTCTCCACCACTGTGTCATGAAAGCTTGCGGCCAAGAACCTTCCGACGAGCTACCATTTCCTATTCAATCGACTGTAAGTATGATGTGGATTCATCATCCTAGCTCGTTGGCCTAGATGCTCGCGGATTAACGGCTGAAGTGGCATTAGTTGGGATTTTCTTGGTTGGTCTTGTTCATGTTAGACTCATGCCTTTTCCTCCTCAGTTGTTCCTCTTCGGCGAGTCCAACTGCGAAGAATGCGAATTCTGATGCAACATGCCTCCGTAGACATACTTACCCGTGTTGTCAATCACGTTGTTGTTCATTCACCATTGCTCGTCGGCAATAGCGTTTGGCTCCAGTAGACGTCCAATGAACAATACCATGATGGTTGCATTCAACAGATGATACCTTCCAAAGGCATCTCACGAGCCCATTTGCGATTGAAAGGGGAAGTTCCTCTTCCAACCGCGAACGGGAATGTTCAACATTGCGCCTATCATTCACTTTTCCTTCTGAGATGATGAGGGCAACGGACTACTACGTTATGTCACTACTGATCATGCTGCAATGACACAGAACAACTGCTCTGTATGTCAGGGCACATGCTCTGCTCTGCATCAAGTGCAAAAACTGGGGAAAATGCAGTACATTTTTTCTGGTGCAAGATTGACTATGACAATCCAAGTTCGTTATCACCAGATTGACCTGTTGAAACCAAGATTGACAGTGAAGACCTAAGTTTGACAGAGCCAAGTATGTATTACGGAATTTGACAATATTTCAAACAAGTTCAACAATACGCAATTAAATAACTTGGTCCAGGTTTGACAGCTCAGAAAGTGCTCTTATGCGAGTCGCAAGCTCATAGTATGAGCTTGCGACTCGAGCAGCTTGACTTGAGCCTCACACAGGGAATCTCAATCATTTACTCATTCCATGACTGATAGTGATCGAGTCGATGACGTCGACTTTACGGCATTAGTCGACGTCGTCGACTCGTCACGACTCGTCTGTGTCATGTGAGTACAACACGGAGGAAGGTTCTGCTCGCATGGCGTTTATTACGGGGCTAAGGAGATCGGTGGAACTGGTAGGTTAGTCGAGTGATCAATGGAGATTGGTGGACGGGTGGATCGGGTAACCCGACTCGTTGTTCCCGAAGAAGTCGGGCGTCAACTCAACGCCTTCTCAAGAGGGCTATCGCTGCTGATCAAATCGTTGAGAATAGCAGAGAGCAAAAGAGGTCTCGGGGAGGGGGGAGAGGAAGGACAGTGAAGGTTACCCCGGAGCTGAACCATCAGGTCCCGGAATTCGTGAACCCTTCCATCCCATTTAGAGCCATCCGCGAGGAGGTCGGCAATGCTTTGAGTAATCCCACTCTTGATCGTTTCCTGGATGGCTATCTATCGACGAGAATAAATTCACTGAACTAGCGGCGCTAATATCGCTAAAATTTAGCCATAAAAGGCGTACCTACTGCCAGGATTATCAGGTCCACAAAGATGACACCAACTATAATCGGTGTATACGCAGGGCATATGCGAGAGCTGCTCTTGGGGCACGAGCCAAGAGGAGAGAGGTAACTGCTAAAGGTGTGAATCTCAATATTGAATATTGAGATTCACAGAATTTTGAATATTCTTGTGGCGAAAAGTGATGATGGAAAAATCGCATATCACGAAGTTCACTGGATTTCCAGTGTCAAACTTGAAGGTCGAACATGCGTGCATAATGTCAAACTTGTGTTGTATGATGTCAAACATTGTAGTAATATATTTGCCACTGTGGATCTCGACTGTTATACGATGGGATGGTGACAAGCTTGACAGTGTTACAAGGAAGTTTGACTTGAGTCGAGTCAAACTCGTTTGTGACGGTGTCATCCTCATCTGCTCATTCTTCAAAATTGCACGGGTAAACTCTACTCCTGCAAGATGCACCGCTACAGATGTAGATATTCACAAGATGTAAATTACACCGTGTAATGGTTCTTCAAGAGACACCGTTGTATCAAAACGGCGTCTTTTGGTGAGAGAGTTTGCCAGCGGGAGGATCATTATGGAGCTGACTTGCGGATTCCACTCCAATGTATCGCAGGAGTCGTGTTTCCAAGTCTAGATCGTATGCCAACTCCCGCTGCCAGTGAGGTCACGGTCTGCAATGCAGCAGATGCAGAGGAGAACCTCGCGAGAAGTGACGACGACGATGATGAATGTTTGTCTGAAGACAATTGTGAGAGCGACAGTAAAGCACTCTGGAACTCTGCGACCTGAGCACTGAGAAGTGTGCTTCAGAATCAGCCCAGGAGAGTGATGATGATAATGATGAGGATGATGATGCTCACACGGAGCAACTGGTCGAGGTAGCCGAAACACGAAATGAGGAGCAGAAGACAGGGTTAAACGAAGTTGAGGAGACAGCCACGCATGAAAACCGCGTCGAAGTCGATAAGAGTGAAGAAGTCGCCGAGGAAGTGCGTCGCTCGATGTGGGAAGCCGCATGAAGCAACTTGTCCGCGATCGACTGATTTTTTTGCAGAGCTGCAATATCGTTTCGGCGCGAGAGACGCATGGCCGCTCGGCAATCCAGCTTGCAGGTCATCGCTATAGTCTTGGTCGACAAGTTCAACAGAGCCTACAGAATTGGCCTCATCTTTTTGCTGGTGAGTTTAGGATTATGAGCTCCTCGGCCATGCTACTCCGACAAGGATTTTCCTCAAGACGCCATGGAATTCTGACAGGTGCTCCTCGCCTTCGTTTGTGGTATACAGTGTTATGCACAATTCATCGTACCAGTACCGCCTACAGCTGATGAGCTGGATACTCTTGCTCCCGAGACACTTACTAAGCCCAATGAGACACGCTATGAAGTAACAGCTGTTGGAGTGGTGGAATCAATCATACTTGGGTCCATTGGGCTCATCTCGCTGGCTCGAGCAGCGATGGTGGTGCGAAAATTGTGTATAAGTGACGAAACTAAGCTGAGTATTGTGAGGAGTGAGCTGGCTGAAGAGAATCAGGCGCGTAACCAAGATATGTCTGAACGTAGCCTCATAAACCGGGTTGCCCTCTCCGCGGTTGCCTCGAAGAAGAAGGTCGAACTGACCGGGCGTTTGTTCTGGCACGGTTTTTTCACGCTCGAGGCCTTGGATACTGTTCTGCAAATTATTCGTCTGGTTGAACTGGGCGGCCGTTCTTTCACGGGGGAGAGAGTTATTGTGGCGGACCGTACAGCTATCATGACCCAGGCTACCCTGATAATGTTGGTGTTCGTTGTTGGTCCCACGACACTCATACTCAACAACCGAGTCTGGGCTGCTCTGTTCGACACCATCGTCGCCTTCAGCTTCACGGCTGCTTATCTTATTATATCTGGTCGCATATTCCTGCCTGACACTTGGCCAGACTTGCGCTTCGAGACGTTCGTCTCCTTCCTCTCGAGTCTCGTCCCCGCTATTTTATCACTAGATAACGTGATAGGCGTAGATCGTTACCTGTACGAGATTGCTAAGAATCCAGAGCTAACTCGCGGTCGTAAGCGGA
>NW_003211191.1:0-910 GCF_000006405.1 Perkinsus marinus ATCC 50983 | reverse complement strand
GTCAGGGAGGCGCGTGGATTCCCATGGACCCCTTGAATGGTTCGGGTGTTATTATTGAGCCTAGTATTCTGCGCTTCACACTCGGTAAACTTTATGTGATTATTACTAGCACTACTACTGTTTCAACTAGTGGTCCTGTGACTAGCACTACTACTACCTCAACTAGTGGTCCTGTGACTAGCACTACTACTGTTGCCTCAACTAGTGGTCCTGTGACTAGCACTACTACGGTTTCAACTAACGGTCCTGCGACTAGCACTGCTACTGTCTCAACTAGTGGTCCTGTGACTAGCACTACTACTGCCTCAACTAGTGGTCCTGTGACTAGCACTGCTACTGTCTCAACTAGTGGTCCTGTGACTAGCACTACTACTGTTGCCTCAACTAGTGGTCCTGTGACTAGCGCTACTACTGTTTCAACTAGTGGTCCTGTGACTAGCACTACTACTGCCTCAACTAGTGATCCTGTGACTAGCACTACTACTGTTTCAACTAGTGGTCCTGTGACTAGCACTACTATTGTTTCAACTAGTGGTCCTGTGACTAGCACTACTATTGTTTTAACTAGTGGTCCTGTGACTAGCACTACTACTGTTTCAACTAGTGGTCCTGTGACTAGCACTACTACGGTTCCAACTAGTGGTCCTGTGACTAGCACTATACTGTTTCAACTAGTGGTCCTGTGACTAGCTCTACTATTGTTTCAACTAGTGGTCCTGTGACTAGCACTACTATTGTTGCCTCAACTAGTGGTCCTGTGACTAGCACTACTACGGTTTCAACTAGTGGTCCTGTGACTAGCACTACTACTGCCTCCACTAGTGATCCTGTGACTAGCACTACTATTGCCTCAACTAGTGGTCCTGTGACTAGCACTACTACGGTTCAACTAACGGTCCTGCGACTAGCA
>NW_003212014.1:0-1043 GCF_000006405.1 Perkinsus marinus ATCC 50983 | reverse complement strand
TTCGCAAGAACCACTTTAATATCCTTACGCATAAGATGTACCCTATCCCTATCAGTGATAAGGACTCTAGGCGCTCCATGTTCACAGAACACAGAGTGGAACACATTAGCGATAGTCTTGGGCTTGGAATCCTTCAATGGCCTTGCACAAGTAAAGCCAGAGACGTGATCATGCACCAACAACGAGTAGTGTCTTTATCATCGTCTCCTTGCGTGCCTTGCCTTCGTCCGTAAGGACCAGCCAAATCCGCACCCACAACCTGCCACAGCCCTGTAGTTAGTAACCCTTGTACATGAGTGGTCACATAATCCAGGCTGCGTGCAGCTCTAGCCTTCAAACAGGGTATGCATGATCTCAAAGTTGACCTCACCAACCGCTTCAGACCCTTCCTTGAATACTTCATCTTAATCTTACCATAAACTCGAGGAATACCGAGGTGACCGTATATGTAGTGGTAAATCGCAGATAGTAGTCGAACCATACGATCCGAATAATCGGACTCACCAAGATGTAATACTCCAGTAATTTGGTCCCTCTCGGTCTCATCGGGGTCGCTTGGCTTTCGGTGAATAAGACCGTCTTGATCCAGGTAGCAAATCCTACCCAGTCGTTGCAACTTCGTAGCATCCATACCTAAGTGATTCCTTGTTATATCACCATTTAGGTATTGCTTGAACCGACGAAGAACGTCATCGGAGCTCTGGCACCTCCTAACACAAATTGCCACACACCTTTCATAGTCAGCATCATTAAGGACACCTTCACCATAGCGGCCATCGGGCGTGGCATACCTTTCCAGAGCCTGTAGTTCCTCAACTTCTCCTGGATTGCAGCCAGTTAGTTCGGGCAAGTCTATACCATCAACATTAAGCGCCATGACCTTAACGCAATCATCGTCCAGCCTCGCATCATTGCCTTGGTCTTGTCCAGGAGCTTCTCTATAGTCATAGATTACACAATTTGACTTCAAACTTGCCTCAACCTCCTTATCATCGATCCCACGATCAAACCCTAGTTTTGCCCTAGTAATAGAGTCTGCATAG
>NW_003211159.1:0-994 GCF_000006405.1 Perkinsus marinus ATCC 50983 | reverse complement strand
AAAATATCATTGATTTTCATGGGGTTTTGTATTAGTACCCGCTCATTGTGGGAAAGTCGGGTGGATTTATCTTACCCGCAAATCTAATACAAGATTTGCATGATGCAGCAATAGACCAAGGTTAGTATAGCAGTTGTATTTATACGACTAGTTATGCAAACCCTTTGTGTTTTTTGTTGCGACTCTTGGCGTGAACCGGAAGACCGGACCTCGCTTTCGACTATTCATCTTTGATGGATATGAGATCGCAAGGGTATCGCTTCGTGCGATATTTAGTGACCATCAGAGCACGCTACGACTTTTGATTATATCCTTGGATTTAATCGGAAGCTCGCAAGCATTGCATTGATGCAATCACCTGGTTGATCCTGCCAGTAGTCATATGCTTGTCTCAAAGATTAAGCCATGCATGTCTAAGTATAAGCTTTAAACGGCGAAACTGCGAATGGCTCATTAAAACAGTTATAGTTTATTTGGTGATCGATTACTATTTGGATAACCGTAGTAATTCTAGAGCTAATACATGCGTCAAGGCCCGACTTCGGAAGGGCTGCGTTTATTAGATACAGAACCAACCTAGGCTCCGCCTAGTCCTTGTTGGTGATTCATAATAACCCGGCGAATCGCACGGCTTGTCCGGCGATGGACCATTCAAGTTTCTGACCTATCAGCTATGGACGGTAGGGTATTGGCCTACCGTGGCGTTGACGGGTAACGGGGAATTAGGGTTCGATTCCGGAGAGGGAGCCTGAGAAACGGCTACCACATCTAAGGAAGGCAGCAGGCGCGCAAATTACCCAATCCTGATACAGGGAGGTAGTGACAAGAAATAACAATACAGGGCAATTCTGTCTTGTAATTGGAATGAGTAGATTTTAAATCTCTTTACGAGTATCAATTGGAGGGCAAGTCTGGTGCCAGCAGCCGCGGTAATTCCAGCTCCAATAGCGTATATTAAAGTTGTTGCGGTTAAAAAGCTCGTAGTGGATTCTGC
>NW_003204893.1:0-1207 GCF_000006405.1 Perkinsus marinus ATCC 50983 | reverse complement strand
AGAAGCTCAGTGTCTTCACAACCGCGGAGTTCAATGGTGGACTGGAAAGTCTCCAAGAAGACAACAAGGTGATCATACCACAACAGTGGAAGGCTTGAGAGTGAGACTTTTGTGTAGGTCTTTATTAGCTCGGACTTGGTCTACATTGTATAAGCCTTGTTGGTTCGGTGAACCAATTGCATGGCTGGTGGAAGGTTCATAATTCATGCAGAGCTATCGCTGTTGTGTTGTGTTCGCGACAGCTGTCAATCTACCAATATACGCACATCACTCAGTGTTCACGTCGTAAATGAATATTTCCTGACGCCCGAGCAACGTGTACACTGTCGCTCCTTCGATAAATTCAGCGTCTTGACTCCACGGTGTCTCTAGCATCACGTTATTGAATGATTGCTATTGAGTCTCTTCTGCTCCGACACCGCCAGACATTTCGGAACCTTAATTGATATGAGTGGCAACTGTCCAACTCAAAGCACGAGAGTTCATACGGTCCGGTTATACATCAAAAGGGTCGCAAGCTACGCCTATCATGTGATTCGAGCGGAAGAGCTGGCTAGAGCGCCAATCGAGTAGTTAATGACTTTGAGTGAGCAGCAGTCACGTAAGGCGAGACATGGCCCAATCCATCTCGGCAGGTAGTCTTGATACGAATTTTGTCCTGGATTACTACAGGTCTACTCACGAGGATTTTCATGAGTTGCGGATGGTAGTAGTGCCTCCTTGTCCATCGTCCATTGATACACCCAACGTGTCAGTAACCTCATCGTCCAAGGATATTTGCTCCTTGCGTTCTTTCTCTTGTCGAGGTGAGGCGACCCCTTACAGACGCCTACCGCCTTCTGCTTCTCCTTCAAGTCTCCCTCTAGCTCACCATGATGTCCTGCACCACATATTCAAGGCAGTTTATGGGGACTTTACCAGTGGGCTTGAGAGGCCTGCGTCCTCACGAGCTCGTGTCGCAATCTCAACTCATGCATAAGTTTTCCAGTGTAACAATGTGCGCTGCAAGTAGCGCGCGCCCTGGCTTCAGCTGCAGATCTTGGGTTCAATAACATCATCGCTTTGTGACCAAGTTTACGTTACTTAACTTCGTTATGCCTTGCGGATCATCTTCCTGCTGTTCCAATTCTTGTAGTAAAAAGCAACAGTGCTGCAACAGTGAAGATACCAAGACTCCCGATGCGGTCTCCGTCGAGTCTAGTGATGA
>NW_003212062.1:0-1357 GCF_000006405.1 Perkinsus marinus ATCC 50983 | reverse complement strand
TGCAGCGTCGAGGTGATCGTCAGAAAAGAATTTTTGGGCCTGGCAATAAAGAAGGCATGCCAGGGTGATGAGATAATAGTGATATCGAATCGGGCTGTACATGGATGGGGTGACGATAGGATTTGATGCAGAGGCTTTTCGAGCTGATGCTACGGAGAGGATATGGGACAATGCCAGCTATGTAACGCCAACTCGCAGTGCTTTCAGATTGAGTAAGGAAATTAAATTTGTCGGGGTTTTAGCATGGGGTGAGCGTCCAATAATCACGCCAATAGAGAGTAACTCGGCCAAATCGTACGAGTCCGTTTACCGTACTGTTGTGATTCCATTGTTAAAGAAGAGGAGTAGAAGGAATCACGATGTCCGTAAGACTCTGCTAGCAGATAATTATAGCGCTCCTAAGACGGCTTCCTGTAGAAGGGTTCTCAGTGCAGCTGGGTGCTCATTTGTGGACTCTCCTCCGAGAAGTCCAGACTTAGCATGCATAGAAACGTCGTTCGCCATCCTGAAGAGTCGCCTACGTTCGGCAGCTACTGCAGAAGGTTCCTGTCCAAGCAAAGAAGCATTTGTGGACCGAGTGAAAGATATTTACTCTAGTATCGACGCAGATACTCTTATCAATAGCATGAGCAGGCGTTTGGAGATGGTTATGCGGAGTAGAGGGCGGCTGATAAAATACTGATCCATTCTGGCGATCACCAGTTAGCTGTGAATTATTCCATGACTGTGCATGTCAACATAATTTTTACGCAACACCGGGGACAGTTTTGTTCGTCAATCTTGGGTACGGGTAGAGTCTTGTAATTGGGACATTCTTGGGAAGCTAGAGAAAGGGCGATCATCATTTAGTACAAGTTATCATCATCGAAGGCTCAATTCGCACAATTCCGTTCGCTCTAATTTTTCCGAGCGCTGAGCTACCTATCTAGAAATGAACCTCATTTGCTGTATAACACTTGCGGCCCATTCTGATCCCCTGATCAGCTGATCAGCTGATCACTTGACTTCTAGAGAATATTCAAAGTTATGTTTTTCTTAATTTTCTGCTGATCAGTGATCAGTTGATCAGCTCCCGTTGATTGGCATGGAATTTCTAGATGTCTCGGCCGCTCAGTCCCAAGCGAATATATCTGACTCCTCACATATAAACCTCACATTCGACACTGCTATTGGCTCAATCGTGGACTTTCTGGTACCGGATGATATTCCTTTGAGCACATATCCGTCTGTCGATCATCATGACTCTAAGGACGAGGTGAGAATCTATATCTTCCAATGTAGCCATGCTCATACGATGCCATACTCACGTGACTTTAGGAGCACATATCAGAGCTTCCAGTATCCGCAACACCCCCGA
>NW_003199544.1:0-3369 GCF_000006405.1 Perkinsus marinus ATCC 50983 | reverse complement strand
AAGATGAATGATGATGCTAATACCAACAGATAATGACCAAGTCTTGAGAACGTCTTTAAACTATCTACTCCTCACCAAACATGAATAATAGTCGGTCTTAGCTGAGGTAATGATGATGAAAAAGTGCCGCCGAACAAACAACATACGGCCATTCAAAGGCAGAGACTTCTCTCGTTATCCAACAACAATTAAGGCCAGCAATGAACCACCAGAAATTTAAACAACAACAACAACAAAGACGACAATCACAATCGCCTCCATTTATCACCCTCTACCATAGAATGCCGTGCTCACCAGATTTTGAGAAAATTCCTCAATACTTCCATCAGTGGGAGTATATCGATTGTGATTATGATTATGATGACGACGAGATGCTGAGTCGTTAGACTTCATATGATGACTTTCCTCGCTCGTCGATGCGTTTGTGTTGTACATACCCATCGCTCCATATTGATCCCCAGTGTGCAGATCCTCTTGTGCTCCGTCTTGATGCAATTCAGTTTGCTTCAGCAATCTTATAATCTGTAACTTCTCCTTCTTACGACGCTTTAGTTCACCAGGAGGACACCTATCAACCAAGTGAATAATTCCAAAACGGGAATTCTTCACGCACTAAAATATACACTTCCGACATGCTATCATGATAAAGGAGTGAACTCCCAGGATTGATCTCCCATAATCGTTCGTTATTACAAATGACAGAACTCGCATTGTGCACCGTGGCGACACCCACAAGCATGATAATACCATGCACAAGGTTTGCACATTCCCGAAGCATGCAACCTCGACCTGAAAAACTCAATCGCCTTGCGACAATATAATACCCAAACTTACCCTATGCTAGGATACAAAGGTAAATCCAAATTTAAAAGCCCCGACCTCTCTTGACTGTGAGACGATGCCACTGGGCTCAAATTACTCTCCTTACCAACAGTAGTATGAAGCGACTGAAAAAAAGAAGATGACTCAGCTGAGCGATCGCTACAATATCACTCGAAATACTTATGACAAAATTTGATATCAATTCTCCTCGAGAGCCACGGTCAAGCCCACTCAACACCAAACGAAAAAACTCATTTTCCCTCACATTTCGATTTCTTGATTTTTGCTCATATATAAACATCCTACGGTACGGTAAACCAACGGCTCTAAACGCTTAATTCGATTCGGTCCAGTGTTAGTTTCCTCAGATGAGCCCGCGAGTTTCCTATACAGAGATCTACACATGACTCATCATACGAGTATACAAAAACCAAAAGTACTTCTTTAAAATTTCCTCTAAGAATTCTCATATTGTCATCATCAACACATGTAGTTGATAATGCGCATATTTTCCCACATTATTCCGTATTCCTCCACCTATACAATATCGTTTGATCTGCTTCATTTCTAAAAAAATTTGAATGAAAATAAATAATAATTAGAAAAATTAATGACTTGAAATACAGTAGACTTTTTCAGTGTTGGAGAAATATATGCTCGCTTTCCTCAGCCGAGCTTAGGAATTTCCCTACTGATAATATAAATTTATATAGCAAGGTAAAAGAATCAACAACAATCTCGCGAAATTTCCTCAGAATTTTCATACTGTCACCAACATATGTGGTTGATCATGTGCATATTTTCCCACACAAGATTTTCCTCTTTAGCCCATTTCCTAATAAGCTATTTTTACTTCATATTCTAAAACTCTTCACTGGTGCGTTTATAACGTCAAACTGTCAAAACCATGTCAGTTAAAATTAATGGTGAATTCAATTTGATGGTGAACTCCCATAAACAGTGGAGTTTCTTCACCCTAGTGATACGAAAAACCCTAGTGAAAAACATATTTCACGACTACTGCATATCACCGCGTTTTTCGCCGAGTGTTACGCCACTTCACGTAATACTACATTCGGAAGAGTCATGGACATGTCAACTGGGCAACTCTGGGGAGTTTTCTTAGACGAGGGCAGTTGTGACGGTGGGAAATTGATAAAGGTATTTTTAATCGGTAGGAGATGATCTTCTGAAAAAAAGGGACATCATAGTATATCTAGGCGCGAAAAATTCCGATTTCGTGACGATTTTCCCCAATTCCACGCAAAACGCCATATACAGCCTTCTGCTCGCCCAGCATCCAATACATACACTTATCACAGGGAGGCGAAGATATACCCATGACTAGCAAGATCATAATAACACTACTATGTATACGACATGTTGATATGATGATAATACATACTACATATACCCCCAAACCACTTCTCACTGGTAATAAGTGTAATTCCTCTCAAAATTTGTTATTAAATACAGTACGTGTCAACTTGATATGTGTTATAGGACATATTATAGTGAACAAGTTGTCGCTATCATCACAGTCCCGAAACGGGTACTCAACATCACAACACATGTTTATACCCATTCTTACATTTTATATGTAATATAGTTTTACATCGATTCTCATTAATCTCAAAAAATATCGCACATTTGCATATATTTCATATCACTGATGACTAGTGATCGGCGTAATTCCCCTCAGAATTTCCTATTTAGTACGCCACAAGTACTAACCTCCGAGATCATAAACTTTCCTCAGTTCCTCCTGAATTTCTTCAAATCTCTCATTAATACTCTCTTGCCCAACCTCAACCGCTAGTCGAGTTAGAGTATCCACATCCTTTCTATTAAACCTAATCATAATCGATCAATCGGGCGAGCGCTAAATGCATGCGCGACTACCCTTGTTGAGCCAAGGAATCAGTGTCTAAAGTAGCTAGATCGGAAACTGTCACCAAACCAAGGGACCTCAGGATGTCGATACCTGCCAGATTAACAACAACAGTGAGAAAAATCGCGTTAGACGACTGTTTTAACCCGCTCCTAAACAGCCGTTTATTACCCGCCGAAGACACGCCATATGTGACGAGTATATCCACTGTGAGTCCCATTGCATCCTGGATGAGGAGGTGTTGTGTTGTTGCTGGTGAGGGCCGACTAGAAACCGAATCTGCTGCTGCTGCTGCGCTGAACAAGCTGCTGTCAACCGTGTGGGAAGATAATGAATATAGACTAAAATGCAACAACAAGGAATCGAACCAGAGTCGCCTCAATGACAAACCAACACACTAACTCACTCACTTACTCAGCACTCTTCTCCAGACCCATACCCGATATAGCCGAGAAAAGCGACGGTGCCGGGTACTCATCAACTTGGATCACCGGTCCTCTCTCAAGTCCTTCGCAACCTCGGGAAAAATCTATTTTCTGATCCGCAACGCTCTTCGAGACGCCGTTCGAGTATGTTGGATTACTGCGCATAGGCAAACGGAACGTTCAAGTCAACTGATCATAGCCATAGTCAACAACACATTTCAAACAACATCA
>NW_003215455.1:0-340 GCF_000006405.1 Perkinsus marinus ATCC 50983 | reverse complement strand
CCCCAACCCACCGCACTATGAAGATTCTCCCCCACCCCATCCCACCGCACTATGAAGATTCTCCCCCACCCCATCCCACCGCACTATGAAGATTCTCCCCCACCCCATCCCACCGCACTATGAAGATTCTCCCCCACCCCATCCCACCGCACTATGAAGATTCTCCCCCACCCCATCCCACCGCACTATAAAGATTCTCCCTCCCACCCCAACCCACCGTATTTTTTCCTGCATCCCTCAACCGAATCTCCGTCCTCTTCGACGGTACCAAATCAAACACATGCTTTCCACAAATCTCAATGAACGATACCGTCACCGTCGATCCTTCCGGTATATCTAA
>NW_003200775.1:0-2484 GCF_000006405.1 Perkinsus marinus ATCC 50983 | reverse complement strand
TACTCTTCATCAGTAGGGGTATTATATTATAGGGAAGGATGTATACCATTGTAGGGGATGCTTACTCTCATCAGTAGGGGTATTATATTATAGGGGAAGGATGTATTACCATTGTAGGGGATACTTACTCTTCATCAGTAGGGGTATTGTATTATAGGGGAAGGATGTATTACCATTGTAGGGGATACTTACTCTTCATCAGTAGGGGTATTGTATTATAGGGGAAGGATGTATTACCATTGTAGGGGATACTTACTCTTCATCAGTAGGGGTATTGTATTATAGGGCCTGCTTTATATGATTATTGTTTATGTGTTCTAGCCTACAAGTTAGAGCTGCTGCTGCTGCTGCCGTCGTAGATAGTAGCCGTGAAGTCCTTCTAGTAGTAGGGTTACATATTGCTGTCGAGGTTGCCTTCGTGTACATGTAGTGAGTGCTTTAGAACATGAAGGAAATATTTTCCTCGGGGGCTCCTGATATGTTATGAGTAAAATTTATCAGAAAAAACGTGAGCAAGGTGCAATATTGCCGAGGGAGAATTTCTGATATAAATCAGGCACTGATCCTGCTAGTTCCTGATGCCTAATCAGTAACGGCTCTGAGCTGTCTCTTCTTCATAGAGCAGCACTCCTCAGACCAAGGAGGTAATGGCCAGTAAAAGGAGTATGACTGCCTGAATGAGCAGCCAAGCCCTGGTATATGTCCTGACACAAATTCATATGTGTAGTGTACAGTGTCTTGGAGTTTTATAGTCATAAGTGAAAAAGTTCCAACCTTTCCAATACGCATAATTTAACAAACGAACTTCCACATAATGAGGCTCCATATCCATTACCATTCCACTGCTAGACGTACGAGTGATAGATCCAACACGTGTTGTCGCGATTTGATGGTCAACGCAGCAGGAACTAGAGAAACCTAGAACTATACATGCGCCTAATCTAGTGCTTTACATCGACAGACAGAGAATCTTTCACAACGGTATCCCTCCATGTTTCATCCCCATCTTTGGATGCATCCAACCAAAACTGGCCAGCACAGCTGATGAGCACGGACCGCCATTCAGGGAGCCGTCAGAGCTCAAAACGCACTAGCAGGCTTGTGCCTCCGAATATGGGGCTAGTTGCTTTATTTCCTATGCCTGCTTGCGGTGCAACTGCCGACACCAAGGATAATCATCCCCTGGGGTCGCCAAAGGGAAATACTTCTACGGCGCCATTGCGGTCTCGTGCAACTTCAAATTGTGTGGTGAAGGTGCTGAACTACAATGTTTGGTCGCTAAAGGCTCACCTGGTTGAGGTGAGACATGTGGCAGAGGAGTGGCTGAAAAGAGGAGTTGATATTTTTGTCCTCACTGAGACGTGGCTGAGACCAGATGAACAGACGCCTCGTATTAATGGATATGTAGCAGCGGTACGGAAAGATAGAAGCAGCAGTTGGGGTACTAATCTGGGAAGAGGGGGCGGTGTCCTTATCTACATGAGGGACAAAATGGGCTATGCGGTTGAGGGGATCACCTCGACTAGTGGGGATATCCATGAGGGGATTGATGTTGTGAGAGTTAATATAGTGAGGGGGAGGAAAAGATAAGTGTTCGAAAAATAAATATGGCAAGAGGAAGAAATGGAAACTGAAGAAAGCTGATTGGAGGGTTTTCGAGAAGGAGTTAGAGTCTAACACTATGGAGGGAAATGCTAGAATTGCTCAGGAGATGTATAATCTTCTTGAGCATCAAGTTGAAGAAGCTCTCCGGAAAGCTGTGCCTCGCAGCAGTTGGGCTAGAGAGTATATATGGTGGAGCGATGAGGTGGATGGAGCAGTGAGAGCACGCAGGGAAGCTCTACAACAATTCCGGAATACGGGACTAAATGCGGACGGAGAAGTATACGAGGAAGCGAAACGGTTTTGCAAAGAGGTGATAAGGGAAGCGAAGAGACGTAGCTGGGAGGACTTCTGCCCTACTTTGGATCCTAATACTCCAGATAGTGCAGTATGGCGAGTTGTGAGAGCTCTCGACGGATCTCGAGTACGGAGTCGTACCCATATCCCTCTAGTTCTCCCGAAAGCTGTAGGGAAGAGAGAGAATACTTATCTGGTGGAGGCGGACAGAGCCGAAGCTTTTAACAAGTACGATACTCGTTCGGAAGCTTATTCTGAACGCCGAGAGGAGAGGAGAGCATATAGGCGAATACGTGATAGAGTGAAGGCAGAGCTTTTCACCGATCGCGAAAACTCGCATATTGAAAAGGGAAGAGTGACACGAGTTTTGGTAGGAGACGACTCGGGGAAGCCGGAATGGTTCGACGGGGTTATTACAAATGTGGATTCATCATGTGGGAACTACCATTGCCGCATTGACTGGATAAATGGGGATGATCCAGAATGGATAGTCCTAGAAAGAGAGAAGTGGGAGTTTGTCGATACTCCGAAGAGGACAGAGTGCGATTGTCCATTCACATTGGAAGAAGTTCAATTTGCTCTGAG
>NW_003208890.1:0-1064 GCF_000006405.1 Perkinsus marinus ATCC 50983 | reverse complement strand
AACAGGTAACCGGTGTCGAACACACCACGAAAATAAGACTGGCATACAGAGGAAATGACTTCCAAATGCAATCGATTATCTGGGCGCGCGTGAAGAGCCGCGATATCACGCGCGTGCTTTTTACTGGAATAACTCGCCTCACGTTTGAAGTTAATTCGCATATCTTTCTCGTCATTAAGCATTCCATCAGCTTCGAATGTAACACAATTGTTTAATGGGAGGCATCCTGACGTCCAGCCTGCCTGGAAACCACACCACTGAGCCTTTACCAGAACTGTCTGCTGCTTTATCCGAGTTGCAGAAGAAGCTGCACTTCGGGGGACTTGTGTCCCCACCTGGTGGCCTTGGTTACCGACTGGCCGATGGTGACTGGTGTGAGGAGGTGAAAAGCAAACAGACCGTCCCGACTGATATAGCAGCGGTCACGACATCTAAAGATTTACGCGAACTATTGGTCGTGATTGATTACTGCAATTCTGAGGCGTTATCCATCGCCCTCATAGGAGATGCTCGAGAGCTTCTAGCATCATCCCCTATCCATGAAGCGTCTCACAGAACCCTCGTTGGTTATTCTATAGCGGCCTCATCGAAGTTCATCATGGTGAGGACGGACAGTGACACTGGCCACCGACGACTCCATATTGGTATCTCAACGCCAGCGACAGATGTCCAGCGTTGTCTCCGAAAACTAGGACTGTGTTTTCCGGTGTCACATTGCTCACCGTTATCTATGCGGCAATCGTACTTAAAGGAGATCCGTATGGTAAATGTTGCCGACCGAAACTGTGGATACTCTGCGATATATGGTACTGACCTATTTCAAACCTTCCAGCGCACAGGGTCAATTATACTTGGTAGATCTACGGGAGAAGGTACCTCTCACAACAAATATGAAATCAGCCACGTTATATATGAAGTGGTGTTGGATCTGAAAGAGCTTATCGATTTCTATACCAGGCAGGAGCGCTCAGATGAGGCTTGCCTACAACCTCAGGCATCCACGGATGGGGCCTTTCGGTTCCTCATTATCCAGGCCGCAAGTTTCAATGAGGATAAAGTAGGTG
>NW_003201735.1:0-2548 GCF_000006405.1 Perkinsus marinus ATCC 50983 | reverse complement strand
AGACCGATTCATCTCTACTAGGATGGGGGTTCAGTCTGTGGGCCAATAGAGAGCAAGACTTAGATGAATTTCGACCGGAGAAGGGTTGTTTCGAGGTTCTAGCCTCAGCAGGGAGATGGACGAATAGAGAGGCAGTGGGGCATTCGAACAGGAGGGAGTTGAGAGCGATGTTTGAGGGGGTGAGCAGAACGGCTAGGTTTCTGGATTACTGGAGAGGCTCACATAACAAACTTGGCACACAAGGCCCGTGTAGACTTTCGATAAAAGGGGACAATTTTGCTTCTATTCGTTGGTGCAATGATAATCCTCCTTGCAAGGCGCTGGAATTGAGATCGATCATTAGACTCGCTGATGCTATCAAAGCAGAAATCAACTTCATCAGAGATAGTTGTGATGTTACTGTTGAGACTACCCACTTAGAGGGAATAAAAAATAGTCGAGCAGACGACTTATCTCGTCTACTCGAGCGCAAATGTGCGAATGGTATACAGATAGGTCGTGTGTTACAAGAGAACCTCGACGAACCTCTGAAGATAGCTGCAGTAATAGATGATATCATTTGTCGGATAGGGGACACGCCAGTCTATCCGGAGGCCTTGGAAGATCGGTTGTGCTATGTACCGGACGAAGTATCGTCGAGAAATCGACTTGATGAGGAGACTTCAAGCCTAGCAGAGGAGCTAGCGCTGACGTCATATGATATCGAATCGGCGTTGCATGTGTGGAAAGCACTGCGATTTTCTTTCATTTACTGGAGAGGAACAACGGCGGGAGTTTCTCCACCGATGACGTACCCTGCCACATATCAGGAAGCAGACAAGGCATCCTTAGCTCGGTCTCTCCAGAGAGGATGGGTCGAAGCGATGGACGCTAAGACAGTGAAGTCGCTGGCATGCATAAGGTTGGACGATACTGGTCTAGGACGATATTTGGTCGGCAGTGTTCATGGGGGCACCAGCTGGGCATATTATGTACCAAAAAAACGGGATGCGTTTAGGCGTCTACTGTTGCGAAGTGCCCACAAGAAGCTCCGGCACGCGAGCAGAAGTGCCACGGTAGAGAGAGCTATAGAGTTTGGCTTCTTTGCGCCATCTCTGCGGAGGCTGGCAAATGATGTACTAGCGGTATGTATTACATGTCAGCTGAAGAACGCCAAGCGAGAGTGGAGAATTTCGCCGGGAATCGCAGGTGCGGGAATTTCCGATTTGTCGCCGCTGAGTTTGTTGAAGAACGGCAAGGAACCATTCTATGCCGTATCGGTCGACGCTATAACCCTAGGATCTGGCCTTCTCTATCTGTCGGTGGTGTGCCTCATGACGTACAGTGTGGTCTGGATTGCCATACCCGACCAGACGTCATCAAGTATTGCGTCAGCTATCAGACGGGCTCAGAGGCGGGAAGGTGGTTTCGCGGTGATAGTGGCCGATAATGCTATTGCGAGGGACTCGGTGGCGAGAGACTCTGAGATAGCTGGATGGAACATCAAATTCATATCGGCGAATCCTAGAGCACCATGGACGACAGCAGCGGAGACTCATCACCGCAGTGCGGTACGGGTGGCTAGGATTATTTTGAGAACTTACAGGGTATCGGATTGGAAACCGGAAGCGATGGCAGCGTTAAAGCAAGAGGTAGCAGATGAAATATCTTGGACACTGAACAGGACACCATTATCGTCGGCGGACATCGATGATCAGGGATATATCAAAGCTCTAACTCCGGATGATCTAAGATTTGGCTACATCCGTAGGGAGGGCGGCGGAGTTACGCTGATGGATAATGAGGTTCCATCTGGGGAAAGTCAATCAGGAGAGAAGTGGTTAAGACGACAGGAAGCAAATCTTCGACGATTTATGAATGATTTCTGGCCAGAAAAGCGACGCAAGGTTCTGGCATCATTGGGCCGAACGGATTCAGTGAGGAAGGACTTCATATTTCGAGTCGGCGACCCAGTGATGGTTTATCAACCAAGTCGCAAGCATCATATGCTTTGGCGGACGGGTTGGGTAGTGCAGTGTCTTAGCACACGGCGGTATCGAGTACGTATCGTGGCGAGTCGAGGTGAGCGCGTGACAGAAGAAAACCACTACAATTTGTGCCCTCTAGAAGTACGCAGGGATTATGAGGATATGCCGCTTCCTGATAGAGCTGGGATGAGAATAAGATGCAGGCTGAAGCATGAAGATGGATCGCTACAACAGCACTGGGGTACAGTAGTTAAAGATTTAGCGGAGAAAGTACTCATATGTTGGGACGTATCAGACCTAGGACAGAGTGCGTTTGAGATGTTGAAGTTGGAGGAAGAGGACTGGGATTTGGGCGATTCGGATGTCGACGCTTCCGAGAGGGGGGCGTGTCGCGGCACCGAATGAATCTATTGTTTTACTGGGCGTGCGCGAATTCAACCATCTAGATGCGGCATGAATACATCTTCAAGATTGTATGTGAGAGAGGATCTACGATTGTGTCGCATTATAGTAATTAGATGGAATGATACGCATGCCATGTAATCCGTAGCCATCTGGCTCAAGTATTGTATTTTTGCTCC
>NW_003216929.1:0-1143 GCF_000006405.1 Perkinsus marinus ATCC 50983 | reverse complement strand
GCCCACGATCTTTGGTCTGTCACTCGTGACATAGAGCTCACAAAGCGGAATGATCGCTATCGAGTCGGCTCATTACAACGTTCCTATGATCCTGGAGATAAAGTGTTACGTGTCGTCCCAATAGAACGGCCAGGAGGACACTCTACCGAGGTTACAGGCCCCTACGAGATCATTGGTCCTGCCGGGCAAAATCATTACAAAGTCCGTGGCACGACGGACCGCCTACCTGTCCATCAACTACGTCCTCTAACTCTAGACCCTATTATACGTCGTGGCCTACAGCAAGACAGCTCGATCAATAGAGCTAGTAGCGTCCTATATGAGCAGAAGCTACTGACTGTCGCAAAAGACCACCTGACTGCTGGTGACCTCATAATCCACGAGATCGAGTCCTTCGACCTTGAGCACTTCTATGACTGTGCTACCGTCATCTCCAACAACCTCTCCAAGGCCGAACTTGAGATTCGTATTATGGAGGTTGACGATACAGGACGGTGGTCCTTAACAAATTCTACTCAAGTCCTATCTTACCACTCCATCGTTGCCACTGGCTTCGCTCTCACCAAGCAAAACCGTATCCCCGTTCGCATACTAAAGATGCTCTCTTTAGCCAGTGCCAACGAGGGGGAGGGGTGATGATGAGGAACAGTGACCGATGATCGACGATTATCATACTTTTCCCCACAATTGTCATTCAACATCCTTTCGTCTTATCGCTCGCCCTACTCGTGTCCCGTGACAACACGCGTGACGTGACGCGTGACGTGACGCGTGACGTGACGCGAGGGGTTTGAGCTATCCATCCGTTTTTCCCATTCGTATTCGATAGCAATAATCTGCTTATCCCACAACGGCTTTGAAGATGAGTTCAACTGGAACTAGTAGTTCCAGTAGTTCCGAACTACAACACTAGTCGCCGAGGGATGGGAGAATAAAGGTGTCGAGCGCCTCGACTCGAGGCTGGAGCTCTGTCGGAGCCTCCGATTCGGAGGCCTTGCAAGACGTGAGTCTGCCACGACACTCTTCGTCAGACTGTTCCACTCATACAGTATGGTTGTCCATTGTCGTTTTTTGAAATATTGGGTGAGTTTCTTCGCCATGGTAACGGCAACGAACGGTAACGGAAGATGTGTAGAATATCTA
>NW_003215147.1:0-1037 GCF_000006405.1 Perkinsus marinus ATCC 50983 | reverse complement strand
TAATTGTGGGTGGCTGATTCTTGCGAAAGGACTGTTGTGATGTCCGAGTTCCCAAATTGGGAGTTTTTGGACATCACTCCTGATCTGCCGGCGGCGATCAGGATGACTGACATTTCGATATATTTTGGGTATTCGATAGCTGCCAAATCGGTCAGCGTCGAGTATTCCGGTTTATTCGAAGGATTCATGATATTGCAAAATATCATTGATTTTCATGGGGTTTTGTATTAGTACCCGCTCATTGTGGGAAAGTCGGGTGGATTTATCTTACCCGCAAATCTAATACAAGATTTGCATGATGCAGCAATAGACCAAGGTTAGTATAGCAGTTGTATTTATACGACTAGTTATGCAAACCCTTTGTGTTTTTTGTTGCGACTCTTGGCGTGAACCGGAAGACCGGACCTCGCTTTCGACTATTCATCTTTGATGGATATGAGATCGCAAGGGTATCGCTTCGTGCGATATTTAGTGACCATCAGAGCACGCTACGACTTTTGATTATATCCTTGGATTTAATCGGAAGCTCGCAAGCATTGCATTGATGCAATCACCTGGTTGATCCTGCCAGTAGTCATATGCTTGTCTCAAAGATTAAGCCATGCATGTCTAAGTATAAGCTTTAAACGGCGAAACTGCGAATGGCTCATTAAAACAGTTATAGTTTATTTGGTGATCGATTACTATTTGGATAACCGTAGTAATTCTAGAGCTAATACATGCGTCAAGGCCCGACTTCGGAAGGGCTGCGTTTATTAGATACAGAACCAACCTAGGCTCCGCCTAGTCCTTGTTGGTGATTCATAATAACCCGGCGAATCGCACGGCTTGTCCGGCGATGGACCATTCAAGTTTCTGACCTATCAGCTATGGACGGTAGGGTATTGGCCTACCGTGGCGTTGACGGGTAACGGGGAATTAGGGTTCGATTCCGGAGAGGGAGCCTGAGAACGGCTACCACATCTAAGAAGGCAGCAGGCGCGCAAATTACCCAATCCTGATACAGGGAGGTAGTGACAAGAAATAACATACAGGCA
>NW_003214958.1:0-1268 GCF_000006405.1 Perkinsus marinus ATCC 50983 | reverse complement strand
TTTTGTTTTTTATCTCTGTTGTTTTTGTTTTCAACAACAACAACAACAACAAAACTCAATACTTTCGAATGGAAATTTCAGTAAAATACCAATATAATAATACAAAAATATAAATATACTAATAAACTATTATATTTTTGTTTTAAAGTGTCATATTCGAACCTTTTTTGCGGAGTAGAATTCTGAATGATACCGTGTTGAAGGTCGGTACGCCTTCCTATTCTCCCACTGAGGGAACGCCACAACTAGAGGACTTATAGGAAGAACCTATCTATCAATATAATCAATAGTAGGCTCACTCGACGCTAAGCTAAGATATGCACTGCGACACGGAGAGAACTTACACAGAAACGAACACAATACTTCATCATAGGATGCAATCATCCTCTTCACACCGTAGATACCCGTGGGAGGTATCAAAGGTCCCGGAGTGGGAACTGTGAAAGAGGGCAAAAGACTCTATTTGCGACCGCCTTCTTCCCATGACGTATTCTGGATGAAAGTAAGCATGTGAATAAGCGTCGACATTATGGATGCGAGATATTCCGACTTTGATTTTGCAAATCTGCGTCGTTGAAATTTTCGCTCACTCGACACGAAGTGGAATTTATGTTTCCTTGCCTCAGCTGAGCTCAGGAGTTTCCTCACTAATTATAAGGGTTTACACACGAATTTGGGTAGAAGTGTACAAAAACCAACGAAAATTTCCCGAAATTTTCTCAGAAATTTCATGTAATTGACCATGTGCAAATTAGCCCATATCGGTATTTTGGAAAGAAATTTCCCACTAGTTACAGAAGTTTACATGCGAATTTGGGTAGAAGTGTACAGAAACCGAAAAAATTTCCCGAAATTTTCTCAGAAATTTCACGTAGTTGACCATGTGCAAATTAGCTCATTTCGGTATTTTGGAAAGAAATTTCCCACTAGTTACAGAAGTTTACATACGAATTCGGGCAATCGTGTACAAAAACCAGCAAGAATTTCCCGATTTTCATATTAACGCCATTCCTTAAACTGGTGTATCACAAGCTGTGTGTAGGTCTTCCCCGCAGGATCGACAAACTCTATATACAACTGCGAAGTCCATCGTGGTCAGACTTGGGAACTACATCGTCATAGCGCTTCATTACTCATCGATGCTGCCCGCAGAAGTTAACGCGTGTATCTACTTGAAGTTTTACCGTTTTCGAATCCGTTTGTTGTCAATTTGGGTAAAAGGGTACAATGAAAGAATAAAGAATGCGTGGGGAAATGTGCGATGTTTT
>NW_003199632.1:0-965 GCF_000006405.1 Perkinsus marinus ATCC 50983 | reverse complement strand
ACCATCATAATCCTCGGCCTCGGAGAAAGCCTTCAAAGTCTGATCGTAATTGGCACCCATTGAAACACTGGCAACGTACACAGTACCATAATCCATAGCCATTTCAGCCAAATTCTTCTTCTCGACTTCGTGACCCTTGGTCGCGAACTTGGCAACAGCACCGATGGGAGTAGCCTTGGACTTCTGACCACCAGTGTTAGCGTAGCACTCAGTATCCAAAACCAAAACGTTCAAGTCCTGGCCGGAAGCAATGACGTGATCGAGTCCACCGTAACCGATATCATAACCCCAACCATCACCACCGATGATCCAGTTAGAGATCTTAGGAATCAAATCGGACACATCAAGAATCTCCTGAATAGCAGGATCCTTACTGGCCTCAGCCTTGAGAAGAGGCGGGAGAGACTTGGAAAGAGCGGCGCACACAGAAGGATTCCTGAAGTTCTCAACCCACTCGTTCAACTGAGTGTACAACTCAGGCGAGAGCGGACTATCCTTTCCTTCGAGAAGAAGTTCCTGTACACGAGCCTTGAGCGCCTTACGACGGACAGAGGTGGTCACAGCCATACCCATACCATATTCTGCAGCGTCTTCGAAAAGACTGTTTGCCCAGGCGGGACCAGTCCCATCGTATCTCGTAGTGAAAGGAGTGGGACCGTAAGGAGCACCCCAGATACTGGAGCAACCGGTAGCATTAGCAATCACCATGCGGTCACCGAACATTTGAGTGAGAAGGCGAACATAGGGAGTTTCACCACAGCCAGCACAAGCACCATGGAACTCTAATAAAGGCTGGTAGAACTGACTTCCCTTAAGGGTGGTTTTATCAAACCTTGAAGATCGATCGGGGAGACTTACAGCATACTCCCAGTTTGGCTTTCGATATCCTCGAAATCAGCCAAATGCTCCATTCTTAAAGCATCATAGGGGCATGCGTTAACACAGGTCTCACAACCAGTGCAATC
>NW_003214594.1:0-1131 GCF_000006405.1 Perkinsus marinus ATCC 50983 | reverse complement strand
AGACTGTGTGAGGGTCGGTCTCGTTGGACTAGGAAATTGTAGGGATTTCGAGCGCTTGTCACTGAACTGATCCCACTTGAAAATTTCAAATTTTCTTCTCTGTCCTGTGAGTTTCTCCAGGACGATTATCTGGGCATCAGTGAACTGCTATGGGGTTGTCCTGTCCGTCGGAGAGTGTTGAAGCACCTGGTAGCATTGAGGAGATGGAGGAATTCCCATTGAGGAGATCGGTTAAGGTCAGTAGCTGTATTCTAGAAATCTAATTGTCGTTGTAGGTCTCGAGGGACTACTAGAGAAGCAACTTGTTGGGTTGAGCACATTCATAATGGCAACGGCAGTACCCTCAGACTGGCGCTCTTCCTTGGTTTTCAGTGCGGCTGCTTAGTATTGATAAACATTTCACCCGTGACTCGTATAGTTTACCATGTCAAATGTGTATAAATTAGTTTTCTGCGGGAAAAATGTTTCTTGTCTAGATTTCTATAGAGGGCGTTTCCGGTCAGTTAGCATCATCTCGAGAAACGTAGCTGAAGAGTCAGTGATACGGTTAGAAATAGTTTCTGTGAGAGTGTTGGAAGAATACATGTTCGCTCTCCTCAGCTGAGTTCAGGAGTTTGCTCACCAATTATAGGAATTTCCGCACGAATTTGGGTAGAAATGTTCAGAAATAAAGAGTAATTTCCCGAAAATTCCTCAGAATTTTTATATTGTCACCAACACATGTAGTAGACCGTCTCCATATCTTCCCACACAGTGCCGTGAAAGAAATTGTTGATTTTTTTGTCGGTCGTTTTTTTCCGTTATAATGCTCACCAGTCAAGAAGGATATGACAACGGTGCGGACTCTGGTGCAGGAGGAAGGCCTTTCACGAATCCATGGGCTCAGGCTGTGGCCGATGGTCTTCATCGTAGAGGAGATCGGAATGCGTCTATGAGTAAGTGAGGGAAATCACCGTGTTACACTCAGTGTTAACGACCATCTCGAACCTCGTAAAAAGTGATAGTACTAATGTTACTATGACTATCCACTATTATAGTAGATATATACTATGCAAAATGCTCGTCCGAATAGAGCATAAATCTATTTACTTTTATTTATAATTTAACTTACATTTAATTCATATTTCTTTT
>NW_003200529.1:0-862 GCF_000006405.1 Perkinsus marinus ATCC 50983 | reverse complement strand
TCATAGGGTAAGCTTAGCGTGAGGAAATGCAAGATTTGGTAAGAGAGCAAGATTATTTAGGTAATGAATTACTGATCGATCGGTCGATCGATTATATCGATCAGCTGATCGATTTTATATCGTTCTGTTTTCCATTATTTCTAACGCTGCTGAGTGACTTTGGCAATTTTTGGTGTATAAATCGCCCTGCAAAAAAGTCGCAAAATTAGTCCCCTGGGAATCGAACTCGGGTGGGTGGACTGCCGCAGCATGCTATATATAGATTATTAATAATTACTGTTTCTGAATCGATCACGAGGGCGAGCGCTTTTTACATTACCATGTAATTGGGGAATCTTTGAGGTAGGATGAAGGTAGTTGAAGTATGAAGATTCTTTGAAGTGCGTGGTGATATCTTTGACATGTTGTGTTGAGGCTTCAATTGGGCCTATTTTGTATCTTACCATCATGAACCTAAGATACCCTATGTGGCAGTCATAAGATTCTCCTTAAAATAATTGGTCGCGAGTTCCATCTCGGCGTGGAATATATATATTTATGAACTTGGACAAATCGATCACGTGATCGATTATCGTCTGAAATCTATATAACCTGTAGGCAGTCACTTTATGAATTTCGTGAAGAATTAGTGTTGGAATATATGGCTTCTCAAATTGCTCAGGAATTTGCATGGGAAACGATTTATGGTATGAGTATTCAAAAATGAAAAATAAATTTATCGTTGTCATCGACCAGAATAGTTGATGAGAATTTTCAATAAATTCGCGAAGTTGGTAGCGGAAAAATGCAGGTGCCGAGGATCGAACCTGTGATGGCTAAGCTGAAGTGTGGTATTGGGTACAGTGTTGGAGGAATATATGTT
>NW_003206982.1:0-1016 GCF_000006405.1 Perkinsus marinus ATCC 50983 | reverse complement strand
GTATGTCTTCTGCCACTGCATCCTGGAGCGACATTGCCAAGAAGGCAGCCCAACCATCATCCGGACCGGTCCGGAAAGTCCGCGGGTCTCGGACTAGAAGGGATGATCCCGTTCCTCTCACTGGTACTACAGGGCCACATCGTTTGACCTATCGGTTAGTGTGTGGCACAGAAATTGATAGAAAAACCGACAAATATGATCTGAGCAGGTCCTGAGGACAAGGACATGGATATCGTGCTTGACCCCGTAGAGGTGGCCGCGGCTGAAATCGACTACGAGCCTATGGAGACTGACTCGAAGGTACTAAGGCGATAGGTCGGTGCATAGGAGACCTCGATCTGGCAGCAGGGAGCCTTATAGTTCAGGAGGGATACTCTAAACCATCGTTCAAGCCTGTGACTGCTGAGGAAGAGGAGCGGGGTATGCGAGAGGTTCGAAGGATTGCGGTAGGCTCGAGGACTCTCGGAGACGCCTCTCACACAAACTCCAGTGAAACGTTGGAACTATGTAATCCTGAAGGTTCCTCCTCACCGAATGACCCCGCTTCGTAATAGCTGGTTGAAGCTGTTGGAGCCTCTAGTCCAGCATATGAAACTTCAGGTCAGGATGAACACCAAACGACGTTGTGTCGAGATGAGACGTAGTACAGTGGCGGCGGTCGGCTCCTAGCACTCAAGTGTCTATACAGGTGGTCCTGGGGCTGAGGTTAACTCTCTTCAGAAGGGCGCTGATTTCATGAAAGCCTTTATGCTCGGCTTTGACATTCAAGACGCCATCGCCTTGCTGCGGTAGGTCTCCGTACAATCACTGTGACGGGGAATAGATTGCCGTTTGCAAGATTGGATGATCTTTTCCTTGAGTCATTTGAAGTGAAGGACGTCAAGCGGCTCACTGGTGATCATCTATCTCGATGCATTGGACGTACTACCACAGCTGGGAGGCGCCTAGCGTCGACAGTCTCTGGTTAGGCATTGCTGGTAAGGATGGTAAGACCAAGTACGCCATTGAGAACTCCA
>NW_003215356.1:0-1040 GCF_000006405.1 Perkinsus marinus ATCC 50983 | reverse complement strand
CATCCTGGTATGTACAAGAAAGTCGAAGAAAAGTACGTGAGCATCACAACTGATAATCAAGAAGTGGAGGTACTCATTGATTCCTGTTTGTGGGTCATTGGGGTGATTGACCGCGACTGGTGCGACACTCGCCAATGGTGCGTCCAAGACACGTCGACGAGCAGCATTCGCTTAAGAGCTCTTCGCCTATTTTGCCGTTCCAATAAGGGCACTGCACGCTCCGTTCTGTCACGGGGATCACACATTCCTCCTGTCTTTTAGCTCGCCCTTGAGACGAGACACGTAGTGCTGTAAGCCCTGTCTCCTTTCGTAACGATTGTTGTGATATTGCTATGCCTCCATAGATGCTGCGATGCATATACCGTTATAGGTTGTGCCGCGCCACATGTGCGCACGTGAATGATCTATTTACCATAGCTTTTTCCTTATTGCCGTGTACGCAAGTACAATTCTGCCTCTCGGCTCAACTGTGCTGTTGTGTTAAGCACAGTTCTACGGGCATCTAAAACATTTGGTGCCCAGACCCAGGAGATCAAGAACAACCAGATGCCCTTTAAACTCGAGAGCGTGCTCAACCCTTATGATGGCGTTGGTGACTTTGCTCTGTGGTTGCGTGACTTCGACACTGTGGCAACAGCTTCCAAGTGGACTGCCAAGCAAAAGGCCGAATATATTGTGCTGTTCATGAAAGGGTCTGCCAAAGATGTGGCCAGACAAGCTGTTGACGACATTGATGAGGATACTGAAGCTGAAGCTGCATATTCAAATGTAGTGAAGGCGCTAGGAAAAGCATTTTCGCTGAAGACTCATGAAGCTTGGAAGTTGCTCACTACGAGGACTTGGAATATGAGTTGTGATACTGTTGATGGCGTTCTGGCTGAGTTCCGCCGCTACATCAGAGTCCTTGGTGTCACCACTTCTGTCGCAACGGAGATCGTTCTGAGGGAGAGTCTGATGGCGTGCTTCCCTGACGACGTTAGGCGAGCTATAGAGGTATTTTATGAAGATGGTAAAGACCTAAGCTTAGCAGATGTGGTTGC
>NW_003215401.1:0-1280 GCF_000006405.1 Perkinsus marinus ATCC 50983 | reverse complement strand
ACTTGACCCATGAACGATCATAGGGTCTACATTCGGGCTGAATTACTCGCGATGGGCACATGTCAACTTGCCCTACAACATCTACCGTAGATGATCTACACAAACGCTCAGTCTTCGAGGTGCGGCAACTCAATTGCCAGAGATCATCAGTGTCTGTGTAATAACATAGTAATAATAGCGACACCTCAGTAAACCAACTATACTCGTTCTTGTCTGCTCACTTGAAAAAGCACTACTCGTTTCTTCCACTTGAAAAATCACGCTACTAGGGATCGAACCCGGGACCTCCCTCTCCTCACCCGAGATGCAAGTTTGGAGTCCAAACACCAAACTTCAAACTTTGAAAGTTGTGGTCGACCATGTGCATATTCCCTGCGTAGAGCCGAATCAGATAGCATCTATGTTAACACATAACCCCTATTAACCCTTCAAAACCAGCCGACCATGACAGAAATCACCAACATCATATATGGGCGGCGCCGCGCCGCGCCTTTCACAACTCGCGCATGTTCTCTGCAGTGTTGCCATTTTCCAAGGTTAGGGCTGCGTTAAAGCTTACACGTACGAGGTACCACTACGACGATCTGAGCAGTCGCCTCCAACGGTGATCCTATCTGTCTTAACTTCTTTTTACCCTATAGTTGATCTACTCGTGAACGGCGCGTGGGAAGTCCAGGCCGCACAAGCTTGTGTGGAATCCTGTTCATTCGTAGCGTTTTACGTGAAGTACGCGAGTTGATCGATGTTGGTAGAGCAGAAGGACCCCGTAATGAGGGAGACTTCTGGGACATCTTCTTACGGTACCATCAGGATGTGATTGGACTTCGAGTTGTAAACATCTACTGAGGACTAACTCATCATCTAATGCCAATGGCAGTGTCACCAATGGCGATTGGCTTGATCAAGAAGATAATACAACGTGACTAAGGGCGGGCCGAATTCCATGAAAAGCGAGTATTTTATAATCCCGAGAGAACTCTCTTCCTCTGTTAGTCTTATCTTTTTTCTTGTGTTGGTGGAGCGACTCCCATCGACCTCATATCCCGTCCCTCTCAGTAAAGCAAATCGTCATGGTCCTGATCCTACCCTTTATTGGTATCTTCGCTCTGCTGGCTACCCAGTCTGATGCTAAGTATCCTCCACCCAACGGCAGGTACTTCAAGCAACTGCCTGAATCTGCAAGTGTGGCAGCCACTTTTAGAGATGCTCCGTCCTTGCCATACACGGTCACCCTGCGAATCACATGTACACAGACTCCGCTCGGATTTCAGACAGTGCCC
>NW_003208045.1:0-2752 GCF_000006405.1 Perkinsus marinus ATCC 50983 | reverse complement strand
GCTTAGTGGCAGAGCGTCTGCTTTGTAAGCAGAAGGTCGTCAGTTCAATCCTGGCAAGTGGCTGATAGCACCATAAATCTCTGGTCTGATACGGGAAGCAGAAGCAGGTCAGCTCACTCCGCGAAGGATACAGAAAGATTATCGATTCATATACTTAGTCTGTGCGCCACTTTAGCTCAGTGGTAGAGCGTCTGCTTCGTAAGCAGAAGGTCGTCAATTCAATCCTGGCAAGTGGCTTACAGCAGCATTAGGCTCTAGTCGGGTATGAGGAGCAGGAGCAGGTTTGCTCACTCCGCAAAGGATACAGGAAGATTATTGATTTATGCACTCATTTTGTGTGCCGCTTTAGCTTAGTGGCAGAGCGGCTGCTTTGTAAGCAGAAGGTCGTCAGTTCAATCCTGACAAGTGGCTTATAGCACCATAAATTTCTGGTCTGGTACGAGAACCAGGAGCAGGATGGCCCATTCTGTGAACGGGACAGGAAAATTATTGATTCATATACTTAATCTGTGCGCCACTTTAGCTTAGTGGTAGAGCGTCTGCTTCGTGAGCAGAAGGTTGTCAGTTCAATCCTGGCAAGTGGCTTACAGCAGCACTAGGCTCTAGTCGGGTATGAGGAGCAGGAGCAGGTTTGTTCACTCCGCAAAGGATACAGGAAGATTATTGATCTATACACTTCTTTTGTGCGCTACTTTAGCTTAGTGGCAGAGCGTCTGCTTCGTAAGCAGAAGGTCGTCAGTTCGATCCTGGCAAGTGGCTTATAACACCATAAATTTCTGGTCTGGTACGAGAACCAGGAGCAGGATGGCCCATTCTGTGAACGGGACAGGAAAATTATTGATTCATATACTTAATCTGTGCGCCACTTTAGCTTAGTGGTTGAGCGTCTGCTTCGTAAGCAGAAGGTCGTCAGTTCAATCCTGGCAAGTGGCTCACAGCAGCATTAGGCTCTAGCCGGGTATATGAAGGTCAATTTATTGGGCTAGGTCAACAAACGAGCGAATGGTTTGTGATGTGGTTGGGGGGTGTTGGATCGATTAATATCCAGTTACCATTTAGTTAATGGGGACTTTCCTGAACCCACCCGCCCGCATCCGGTTTAAGTTGGTTTGGGAGGCATGAGTAGTCAAGCGAGGGTCATAGGCCAGAGGCTCTGGCCCAGAGAGCACCGAATTGACTCTCTGTGGCAGATGAGAGTATCCCATAATCTCGCTGCTACTTATATGAAGGTCAATTTATTGGGCTAGGTCAACAAACGAGCGAATGGTTTGTGATGTGGTTGGGGGGTGTTGGATCGATTAATATCCAGTTACCATTTAGTTAATGGGGACTTTCCTGAACCCACCCGCCCGCATCCGGTTTAAGTTGGTTTGGGAGGCATGAGTAGTCAAGCGAGGGTCATAGGCCAGAGGCTCTGGCCCAGAGAGCACCGAATCGACTCTCTGTGGCAGATGAGAGTATCCCATAATCTCGCTGCTACTTATATGAAGGTCAATTTATTGGGCTAGGTCAACAAACGAGCGAATGGTTTGTGATGTGGTTGGGGGGTGTTGGATCGATTAATATCCAGTTACCATTTAGTTAATGGGGACTTTCCTGAACCCACCCGCCCGCATCCGGTTTAAGTTGGTTTGGGAGGCATGAGTAGTCAAGCGAGGGTCATAGGCCAGAGGCTCTGGCCCAGAGAGCACCGAATTGACTCTCTGTGGCAGATGAGAGTATCCCATAATCTCGCTGCTACTTATGCGGAGCGAAGCATCCAGCGTTGCAAGTTTCGGAGAATTTTCGACAGAACTTCGAGGTTGAGACTTTCGGATCTCACTAGTTCTGTAGCAACGTATCATGCTTTCGCCCCACTACCCACTACTCCCAACTAACTGAATGAATGGATGTTATTGGACAACAGACATTCGACAATAGTATGGTAGAGTGTTCCGGGTAAACCAGCGAGCGAGTAAAGTTGAGAGGAGCAGTAGCAGGTTTGCTCACTCCGCAAAGGATACAGGAAGATTATTGATTTATGCAGTTATTTGGTGTGTCACTTTAGCTTAGTGGCAGAACGTCTGCTTTGTAAGCAGAAGGTCGTCAGTTCGATCCTGGCAAGTGGATTATAACACCATAAATATCTGGTCTGGTACGAGAAGCAGGAGCAGGTTTGCTCACTCCGCAAAGGATACAGAAAGATTATTGATTTATGTACTTATTCTGTGCGTCACTTTAGCTTAGTGGTAGAGCGTCTGCTTCGTAAGCTGAAGGTCGTCAGTTCAATCCTGGCAAGTGGCTTACAGCAGCATTAGGCTCTAGTCGGGTATGAGGAGCAGGAGCAGGTTTGCTCACTCCGCAAAGGATACAGGAAGATTATTGATTTATGCAGGTATTTTGTGTGCCACTTTAGCTTAGTAGCAGAGCGTCTGCTTTGTAAGCAGAAGATCGTCAGTTCAATCCTGGCAAGCGGCTTATAGCACCATAAATTTCTGGTCTGGTACGAGAACCAGGAGCAGGATGGCCCATTCTGTGAACGGGACAGGAAAATTATTGATTCATATACTTAATCTGTGCGCCACTTTAGCTTAGTGGTAGAGCGTCTGCTTCGTAAGCAGAAGGCCGTCAGTTCAATCCTGGCAAGTGGCTTACAGCAGCATTAGGCTCTAGTCGGGTATGAGGAGCAGGAGCAGGTTTGCTCACTCCGCAAAGGATACTGGAAGATTATTGATTTATGCAGTTATGTTGTGCGCCACTTTAGCTTAGTAGC
>NW_003205457.1:0-1122 GCF_000006405.1 Perkinsus marinus ATCC 50983 | reverse complement strand
CTCTCCACTGGAAAACCTCGCAGCCTTCCTTGCTGGTTGATTATATACAATTGATATCCGTCGCACCCGTGTGCTAAGTACACTGTACTTCAACATTGCTGAAGTACAACACGGTTCATTATCTCAAACTGGACGAGGAGGCATCCCTCGGATCATGGCTGCCCCCTAAAAAACTCTTCGAGATCCACCCGTAAAACGATGGAGCAATCATCAATGCTCCATCACCGTAGAGCATTATCCACCGTTATCTCTACAGCCCAGAATTCTGGCAAGCAACGAATGCCCCGTACCGACGTGTGAACTTGGATAATCCAAGTTGGATTGACGAAAATTGATGTTGTAGTTAGAAATTCTAACTTAGAATGATTCGGACTCCTCAAACAGAGAGGTGCACGATGAGATGTTCCGACCAACCGAGTCTCAGTGTAAAAATCCGTGCTGATTCAGAAAGTGTCCTCCATATCTAAACGCAACAACATCCACAGTGTTCAAGAAGAAGGTGTACCAAATCGTTCTTGTCCAATCCCATAACCGGCCACTCGTTGATCATTCGAAGGTGATGTGCTCAGCTAAAGCTTCCCCCTTGAATGCTCCTCGAGCTCTAGTAAGGGTTGAAAGAGTGTGCTCGTGAAAAAGTTGGATATCGCGCAGCAACACGCAGACCTGCATACCGATGAGCGATAAAAAGCAGGCTGCTGCGCAGTGCGCACGACATCAACGCGACTTTCGGCAAAGATATGGAAAAATGAAAATGAATGATAAACAGATAGGTGTTGTAGTGAAAGCCACCCGGAATCCTCGAATCGTCCAAGACATATGTACGGTTCGTGAGGTACCAGCATCAGAGCAGGGGACTATCTCACCGACGTCGCCACGTTGGATAGGCATAGAATCTTGATGCTGCGTAGGTTCACATTATATTCACATCCAGCAGATTGCCGAAGATCACAAACTTGCTGTAATCTCCTAGCTTACGAGAATCGTCGCGAAATTTGTATGTAACGAAGTAGTGCCAGCCACCTTCCACCCTTCTTATGAGGATTCTCTGGGCGGTGTAGAACTCAGAATTGAGTACACTGGAGGAGCATTTGTGCTCACATATCAGATCTAACCCGTCGCCGT
>NW_003207624.1:0-1113 GCF_000006405.1 Perkinsus marinus ATCC 50983 | reverse complement strand
ACGCTCTTCGTTATGGTACGGGGATGGAGGGCATCGACGGAGACTGGCATGCAGGGGCAAATACTACTTCGATGAAACCCGACTATATCCCAATAATAGGGCCTACTCGAATGAGAATGGAACTGTACGGTGTGGACAAGAATGGAATTCATGATGCATCAAGGTGATGACCAAAGCATCACTGAAATGAGGCGGAGTTGTTGTTGTTGGGTGAATAGAGAGATACTCGAGTTCCGGACTACTCACATAAGATCTACCTTACATATCAATGACACTTGCCGATAAGACAATGATCATTCAGTGAGCGCTAGGATGGAATAAAACACATAGTCAGTGCTTCCCAACTTGCCTAACTTAGTAGGTACATGCAAGAGCCGCTGTGATGATTGGGGTACGACGGGCGTCCAAGCCATGCTCACAGTCGCCGGGATGGGTAGGTCCAACTGTACGCAACACAGCCAGTAAAAAGAAACATTAAAAACATATCATTCCAATGCATTGGCGCGACGTTGGTGATTTTTATCATCATCATAATCACCAACAGCAGCTGCAGCAGCAGCTACTGCTGGACCCATCTCCACATCTCTAAGGTGTGGGGCCATTTCCGTTGCCTTCTCTGGGAGGTGCTCCTGCAGTCGATCCGCGGATACCGATACCAATGCTACTCCAATGACAATGAACGGGAAGAAAACAACCTGTGCGAGGCGAGGGGCAATGTGAACGGTGTCCAGTACTCACACTGACCTGCATGAATGATGGGACCTCATGTTGGAGGCAATACTGCACAATGGCTGTAGTGATAGGCTGTAGTGTCATAAAGCTAGCCACCTTCAGGAAGGACGACTTACTAGGTATATGATGATGACCATCAGCCTCCCTTACCACAGAGGGAGACGTCTGCCTATTACACCAGTTCATAGCACAATAGACGAAGCATGTAGCCAGTAGGACAGCATAGAGCAAGAGCCAACAGCCTGTCGAGGAGGAGATAGAAGAGGTGGATCTAGAGAAAGGAAGTTGCTACCCTCAGAGGTCCAAGATCCCGAGTAAGTCAGCCAAAGTGAGCACTCCGCAATGCAAATCCAGGCCACACATGTACCACGCCAACTGAGG
>NW_003214243.1:0-1035 GCF_000006405.1 Perkinsus marinus ATCC 50983 | reverse complement strand
CAGTAATGCCTTTATTTGCTTTTCCTCTTCGTCCGTTTCTTTCATCATATGAGAAGTACTGCTCCATGGGCCTCTAAGATTGAAATGTGCATCACAAGTTAATTGCTATCACGGCAGTGCCGCTTTGGCTTCGAAGAAGCACGCTCGTGGCTCTCATTTTTCACCTAGCGTCCTCATACCTTCTCGCACCGGACCCTTGGTGCAACCACCCACTTCGGGAGACAAGAGTCTTCCGCGAGCCGAGAGTGTGGGGAGGGTACCACTTTTGGGCGAGCGCTAAAACCAATTTCCGGGCATCCCTGGCCGGAACCTATCGTGCTTCGGTTTGCCCATTGCTTACGCGATTTTCGCTCTCCACCGACAGATTTCCTTCAGACTTTCCAAATACTCTCCAACACTCACAGAAAGAGGAAATCTACTCAAAAGACTCTTCTGTACGCATTGAGGCCTCTGAAATAACTTAAAAACATCGTTTTTTAGCCGTCTCTCGCCTTGCTCTCTTACCTCTTTCCTGTCTCGCTCTGAGCAACTCACGTCTCCTGTGGAAATCCGGATCGCCCGAGCCGAGTAGAAATTGCTCGCTTAGTCATCGAAGAGCGCGCGCCCACTCACAACAGACAGTGTCACAAGAGACAGTCTACCGCCAATGCAGTCTCCTCGTGTAGGATATTACGATTGGTCATCTTGTCATTCTTCTCTTTATACCTTCCACAGTGCCTCTTGCCCGATAAGCGCGCTGTACTTGGCAGTCTGCAAACCCTAAGTAGCTCTTGTAATAGGTGTGCTTTCAGAATACGACGTGTTTATTCACAAATAATGGCTCAAAGCCTTTTCGAAGGAGACATGCGTTATATCTGACATATCATTTCTCAGAGTGATCTCGTGGGAGTGTCTGGCAAAGTATCCTCACCATAACATTGTGCGGTTCAAGAGGGTCCGCGAGGAGACTAGATGAACCGCTTCTCCGAAAACCTATTGCCTTATCCACTCTTTTCAGTGGCGCTAGCGGGTGTACCGCATCTACGATGCGTCAAC
>NW_003208782.1:0-1722 GCF_000006405.1 Perkinsus marinus ATCC 50983 | reverse complement strand
CTTGATGCTTTAAACCTGAAAAGCTTATCATGTGGGCTCTTCCCATCTCGTTGAGGCACAACATTATGTTTGACGGTTGTTCCCTTAATTAAGAAAGAGAATTCCTTGTAGTTGAGTGTTTGTTTATCACTTCTACATCTTATATATTCATTGATATCCCTGTGCAATCGCTCGACCTTCCCATTGGATCAACTAGCATATACAGCTGACCGCTCTTACACTGCTAATATGGACCTTAGGTACCTCGAGAACTTCTCGGAGACGAAGATTGATCCATGGTCAGTGTGGACGACCAACGGTGACGTTCCATTCACCTCAGTCAAGTGTCGGAATAGCTCGACAACATCTTGACTGGTTGGACTATGCTTACAGCTCCGAGTTAAGGCATATCCTGTTGCTCCGTCAACTATAGTCACAGCAAACAAAAGTGGCTCACCATTCTTGATGTGCTATGGGCCCACTACATCTGTGTGAAGTTTAAACTGTAAACCTTTGACCAAGGTACTCTACATCTTATACGACCCCGAGTAATACTCGGCGAGTATCATGCCAAGCCTGACGATTCCCAGAAAAGGTCTTTCCTTTCTGACACGCATCACAGCTGCTAACAACCTGTTTACAATGTTGCTTGAGATGTTTAGTATCAGTCCAAGACTGCAAACGATTGTACAATGCAGATGCACCTTCGTGATCGTAAACTGTATGCATGAATTCATGTATCTTATTTTCTGGTACCACAACCTTACCATCTTTTTGTGGTAGCTTACTTATCCAGCTACGTTGACCCAATAGCTCGTTAGGACTATTGGGATCTGGTGAATTAATGTGTGTTATTGTTACTACCGTTTGTGAAGCCGCCTGTGGACACGAGATCGGGAGAAGGGTATCGGAGACATGACGTTCCTCGACGAACTCGCTATCATTTATTGATACCAGGATTCGAGCGTGGGTGGCGCTGACGGTAGATCTGAACTCTACCACTCCGCCAACTAGGCTACATGAACGTCAAGTCTTCGAACCCAGGCCTAGCGATCCGTAGTGCCACCGAGGTCACTCAACCGAGTAGGGCACTAGGATCACAGGCCTCTCCTGCACGGACGGAATGGGTTGGGCAGAGAAACTCGAGGCACGGCCTCGCTAACTACATGAACACTCCGGTCTATCAGTAACCTGATATCATATCTTATGAGAGGTTCACTTAACACATATCCTCTGCGGTGCGTATGAAACTGTGACGACACAGTTTCATACGTAACTTAGTAGAGGTCGTAGTAGTAACTTTCAGAGGTCGTCTTCCTGACCTTGTTCCCTGCTCCAAGTAAACTCGAGAGCGCCGTTTGACACTTGGACGATGGAATTACGAACGACATTCTTTCCTATTACGGTCTGTTAGCCTAACAGGTATGAGGCTCCACTCTCATCAACACAACCATTAAGTTAATTCGAAACGAAACACATCCGGTTCGCACTCACCGGCCTCCATCGAATTCTCATAACCATTTGGCAGTTACCGGCTGACGGATACTCTGGAGGATTTTATCGATCCTCAGCTCCTTCACGTCATCGAAGCCGCTCCACATATTTCTCGTTACTGTATACCCCTCGCGAGAAATCGTATCTGCCACTACGTTAGACACATCTTCCACGTGAATGGCCTTCATTAGTGGGGTGGTTAGGGATGGCCGACTCAGCGTGAGTACCCGCATCAGCTTATTCAGTGCA
>NW_003211319.1:201689-203011 GCF_000006405.1 Perkinsus marinus ATCC 50983 | reverse complement strand
TTTTCCGTGGAGGATTACACCACTTCACATAGAACCGGTGAACTCTAATGATTATCTATATCTTAGTAAACTATGAACCATTACATCTAAAAGTACCAAGTCGTATATTTTCCCCGAACCGGTTCTCACGTATTGGCTCGGGCCAACGCCTCTCCGGCCGCCTCGGGTCCTTCATCAGAATATCTTCTTCTTTTCTCATTTTCATCATCATCACCTTCGCCTTTTTTCGTCAATTTTTTACATCTTGAATCCAAATGTAGTTCTCTCGATAGAATATATCCCTAATACAAGGATTATCCAAGGCTGCGTTATAACAAGATGCAAAGTAGGTTCGCATTATAACCACAAGTTACGGAATATCATAGTTTCACCCGTTTCAAGTGAGTTGACGTAATAATCGGTGAAAAACCCGACATTGGCGCCACGCAGTGACTGTGAAATATATTTTTCATTTCACACATGAAACTCCGATAAACTTGGGATTTTTTCCTCAAGATAATTGTCAAGAAATCTCTTATGTACTAAAAAAACCATCATAGAAGCATCGGAGTTTCACCCGCTATTTGAAGAACAGACTTCGCTAGTCGATAATATATTTCACGACTACTGCATAGCGCTTTTTCCACGGAATATTATGCCACCTCAAACGGGTGAAACTCCATCGAATTTTAACCAGCTCATAATAGTTCCATTCTCATCAAACTAGAGAGAACTCACCTCTTTGGAATCATAACTTCGTTCATATATTCGTATCGTCGATTCCACACCACCAATTACGAAGCCCTTCGTCGTTGCCAAGGCGCATAAGCATGACCTATCACGGAGATAATTCCGTAGCGCGCGACATTTCCCTTCACCTGAGCTCTCCCGGAGCTGTAGAAATAGCTTGTCGAAATTCTCCATTATTTTCGTACACGAATAAGTCACCGCTTTCAGTGCCAACCAAAAGACTGCAAGAGAATAATTTTTTGCGCATGCGTGCAGATTTGTCTCACCTGTCATCGCTGAGCCAAGCTTGACATGTAAAATTAATATTCATATTATTTTCCCCCTCTCTCGATTTACTCGTGGCCACTTGCGCCGACACAGATTTCATCACACCATTCCGACCAATTCTGACAAAAAAAGATATTCGCGCACTATGAAGAATTTAAATACCGAGATAAATACTGGAAAAAATCGGCTTGAAGACTTTCATCCATATGATAAGCATAAACGCACCCGGAAAATATCTTAGGTTCATCGTATAAAGATACAAATAGGTCCACAGGTTATATGAAAGACGAAAGATATTTGTGCACTATAAAGATTTTGGATACCAG
>NW_003211319.1:199718-201589 GCF_000006405.1 Perkinsus marinus ATCC 50983 | reverse complement strand
CTTAACCACATCTTAGAAGAATATATCTCGCACAATAAACATTCAAAAGTAGTTGCCGAAATATCCAATACAATTCAGAGTGAGTCCCTTTTTCACGTACACTTATAAAAATACACCACGAGACTCCAACCAATCCATCACATTTCCAGCTCAAATCATTTTCAATCAATACCATGGGTAAAATGTTAACGAGAAAGGTAGAGCGCCAACCAAAAAAAAATTAATTTCATTTGGAAATGGTGTGGACCCCCTACCCTCCAAGACCAGCCGCCGCTAACGCCTCCTGCATACCAACACTGCCGAGCATCGTCGCCTGCCCGCCAGCAATAGTCGTACAGAACAACTCCGCACTATACGTCTTATATATCTGATCGACGATCCCACCAAGATGTGGTATGGAAATGGAATATTTTGCAATGTGTTTAGTTCACAATTACAAGCTGATGGCTGTGTTAGAATATGCATTTATATATACTTCTCATTCATTGTTTCGAATCTCATACAAGTGAAGTAAGGATCTATCGGATAAGTTCAATTGACGTAGTCGCGCATTCAGAATTCGAAATGCTCCTGTCGCAACCGAATTCCACAATTTCGATTGTTTAATTCACATGCACTCGAGAGGTTGAATCTACGCATTTTCGGATGGTATTCGTCTATGATGCCGTAAATCCGCAAAGAAAGCACGTGAGTGACACCATCACAGTGTGAATCAAGCCATCAAACTTATCTTGGAAGACTCCAAATTCTAAATGTCAAAACTCTTTACTTCATCAACATTACAACAATGTCAAACTAGATCAACAAAGCCAAAAAAAACACAAAAAATAAAAAAACACAAAATCCGACCTTCGTTTCACCAATTTCTCACCTGAACTTGATTAGCCGATCCCGCCACCGCAAAAAGATGACCCCCATGGGCGTATTTAACTTCTCGACTATTCCTCACTGGAAGATCCTTGTAAGGTTGGATAGCATCCATCAGTAAGTTCATCAACCTGATTGGAATTTTACTCCATCATTCGGATTCAAACAAGTCAAAAAATGGGACAACTTCTATAGACTACAGAAAAATTGACTTTAAATGTGGGAATTCTTTCGCGTATTTTCCACCCAGTAAAAATTGAAACTTTTTTTAATCAAAAATTGCAAATCAGCAATTATGCCTTCTCAATTTCTCACCTAATTCTTCCCGCCAGAGCAACTATCATCCCAAAACCGTTGGGGTGGATTGCCACACAACAAACTTCCTCATCGAACTTCTCATGAATCTCACATTTTCTATCTTCATAATTCCACACAATAACCTGACACCGACACAAATGGAGTTTACCCATGATATGAAAAACGTATTTCACAATTCACTCCGCGAAAAAAGCGTAGGGTATCACGCCACTTCATGTGGAACGGGTGTAACTCCATTTGATATATGTACAAAACTAAGAAAACTCCTGAGCTCAGCTGAGGAAAACCAACATATATTCCTCCAACAGTGCGACTGAAACTTCATTGTGACTAGCACGCGTTCAATCCCGGTACCTTACACTTCTATCAGCACCACCAGTAATCACCAGTGGTCTTCTCACGCAAACACTGACCGCTGTTATTGGCGCTGTGTGGAATGGAGTCGATAAAAAATTAAATTCATTTCTTCCTTGCAGATCCGCATCGATTGACTCATTCAATCCTTCTGAGAAGAATAAACGAAATCATAGCGACTGAAAAAATAGCGACATTTTCAAGTATCTTAGGTGGTCTATGGTAAGATACAAAATAGGTCCAGATGCGCACATTTCAATGATCTAAAAAATTACACGGGAAAAATCTACCTCTCGAAGTGGATGTGATTCCAAATGGTGCAGTTGCGTCGT
>NW_003211319.1:152493-199618 GCF_000006405.1 Perkinsus marinus ATCC 50983 | reverse complement strand
ATGCTACTATCTGTGGGGTGACACGCAACCTCATCGACAACCGCAATCGCGTCATCACCAGCCTGGGGAGAAATTCTCATTCATGAATGTAAAACATTAGAATATGTTTTGACTCTCCTCAACTATTGAGCTCGAGAGCTCTCAAGCTATATTATGAGAATTTATGCACGCCTTGAGGTAGAAGTGTACAAAAACCAACGAAAAGCTCCCCAAAATTTTGTTATCCGATTTAGAAAACATTATATTTTCACCCGTTTTTCATGGAGTGGCGTAATACTCTGTTAAAAACGCGATATTAGCACTTGCAGTAGTCGCGAAAAATATTCCTTACTAGTGTTTTCCATATCACGGGTGAAACTTCCATGAAAAGCATATTTCACACTTATCGGTCGCGGAAACATATACTTTCTATAATTTACGTGGAGTATTACACCACTTCACAATTAACGAGCGAAACCCCAATATTATGAATGAGCACATTGCGAGGATCGAACCCGAGACCTCTCGCTTACTGACGGGAACCGCGTCCCCGCGACCACCGAACCTTCTGCAGACAGCCCTCTGATGGACATTCTCTTGTTTGCTGCCGCTACCGGTGCTGCTATCTGCAAAGAAAACTTTCCTTTTCGATCGACGAAAAAATTCCACGTGCGTTAGTGATTCTATAAAATCTCAAAAACATTCACAAATTTCGCGGAAAAATCTTAAAAATCACACAGTCAGAATATTCATGAGCTGAACTCCTCACCTTAGACCATGCAAGTAGTCTCGAGGCACCAACTGGGACTTTATCCAAACACCAATTTGCAATCCAGGTACCCATCGCGGTAGTAGTGGGAGTGGGAGTGACAGCAACAGTAATGAGAGAATTGCTATCAGATGGAAATGACATTCCAGTGACACAGCCCGAGGTCGACCATGGTGAACGCGGATTAGAAGGATGCTTGGAGGCAGCCTGAAATTGAGGAGGGAGAGGGAACTTTTATGCAACCAATACAGCGACAATTAATCTGGGGGATTTTATGCAACCAATACAGCTACAATTAATTTGGGGAATTTTATGCAACCAATACAGCTATAATAAAATTTGGGACATTTTATGCAACCAATACAGCTACAATTGATTTCGAAGATTTTATGCAACCAATACAGCTACAATGAATTCGAGACATCTTATGCAACCAATACAGCTACAATTAATTCTCTCAAAACTTCCAAACACCATACAAGATTTCTCTCACTTCCCCCCAACTACGAGATACCCTTTTCACTAGCATCTACGCACAGCGAAGATTTCTATGAAACTCACCTCAGATTCGCCAACATATTTTGGAGTGATATTAATAACGCGACGTTTCTTCACCACACCACTGGGAGTATGCAAATCGTATATCGTTACAATAGGAGTTTGCGGCGTACCAAGTTCTGGCCCTCTGAAATTGATCAATGAGGTTTCACTCGTTATTGTGAAGTTATGTAATACTTCTTGTAAATTAATACTTCTATAAGACGTGTATATTTCCACGACCGATAATACAGTTGTTTTCCGTCGAGTGAATTGTGAAATATGTTTTTCACATCACGGGTGGAAATCCAATAAGCAACAAAAATGGGAAACTACTATTTCTCATCCAACGAGATGAATGCAAATTCGTGTATACCACAACAACGGAGAAATGCAAATCAGCGTATCAAAATAGTTTCGAATTTCCGATTAAAATTTTCTTCTTTCTACTTTTCCGTGAAAATTTTTTCCAGACCCACCTTTCTTGTTGGCGATTGACGAGGAAGCTTTCTGCGACCGCTAAATATCTGTTCTCCGGACACAGTGCCAAACATGTCACTCCTGAATGAAATATTCCATTTTTACGTTAAATATCACGTGTTATATTTCACGTAAAGTTATGTGAAATATCACGTTGCATTCCTAATTTAACGATTTTTCAAGACAATTCAACTGGTACATAATTTTTCCACTCAATGCAAAAATTCGAATTGTGAAATCTCACCCAGTCAAAACAATCAACATTTATTTCGCACTCATTAGAGTTTCACCCGTATTACGTGAAGTGGTGTAATACTCCTTGTGGAAAACGCGATATGAAGTGAATTAAATATCATGATATCATACTTATTAATATTAATAATTATATAAAATGATACCATACATCAATAAAAGGGGTTATAATAATGCTATAGTACCTCAAGTTTTATATTACCTCATACATTTTTATTTATAATAGAGTTTCGCCCGCTTTACGTGAAGTGGCTTAGAACTCGGTAAAAACGGCGAAATCCGCGGTGATATGCAGTAGTCGTGGAATATGTTTTTCGTTAGTGTTTTTCATATCACTAGGGTGGTGAAACTCCAATATAGACATTTAAATATATATATAAATATCCTATATATATTGCCTATATATAGGCAATATATTTGCAATATTTGCCTGCCTATATATAAATTATATAGGCAATAATATAGTGAAGGTGGATAGTTATATAACATTATTATTCAATATCCATATCTATATAATAGTGATATCTGTATCAATAACATCATTAATAATAACAGATAATACACCGTGATCGGAAAACACCATAGGTGTTCTACGCGTTTTCCACCTGTGAATTTCGCGATGTGAATTATGAAATATGTTTTTCTTTATATCACTAGAAGGAAACTTCAATACTCACCAATAGAACCACTGTGATTTGGTAGAAGCTTTTGAGTGTTGGTCTCGGTATTATGAATAATCACGTAGTGAGCAGCCGCATATGCTACCGTAACTTCGTCTACGAAAATCGGATGATTGCGGACCTGCGAAAATATAATATATTCGTATTCCTGATGATATGCAGTGCTGGAGGAGGAATATATGTTGGCTTTACTCAGCTCAGTTCGGGAGTTTTATCATCAATCACGGAAACTTGAATACAAGTGTAAAGAAACCAATAAGAATTCCCTCAAATTTAATTACAATTTCCCATAATTTGCAATTGCATAATGGTCACCAACACATGTACTTAACGATGTGAATATTCCCCCCACACACATTCCATTTGAACTGCACCGAAATAGAGTCATACTTTAGTGAACTGTGAACATTGACGATATGTTGGTTTCCTTAGCTGCTGAGTTCCCAAAGCTACGTTGTGAAAATTTACACACGAATTGGGGTGAAAGTGCATGAAAAACCAACGAAAATTTTTGAAAAAAAAATCGAATTCTCTTATCGTCATCAGCACGTACATGTGCATATTCTCATGCTGCAGTGGAAAACAACTTAAATTTCATACACTCGTGAGGAACCTCCCGAGCTCAGCTGAGGGAAGCGAATATATATTCCTCCAACACTGCGACCTACCCTCGAATTAAACCCAAATATGTGTTTTGCCGTAACTTCCACTCCAACGAGGTCATCGTTGCGTTTCATATCACGGATGGGTTTGGTCGCTGATTGCATCCAAGAAAACGCAGGGAAAATACTGTTGTAACCAAGATAGAAGAAATTTACGAAAATATTCAGAGGAAAAATAGGAAATTTTATAATAAAATCAGCGCTTTTTGGCAAGTATTTTTGCTGTCTTGCATAATCCGAAAAAAACCATACCGCAAATTATTCAATTTTTTTGGCATTTTTTTGGTAGTTCGTATTTTTTTCGGAAAAAAATTTCCGAATAACTTTTCTTTCAACAACCTGATTGTCAACGACACATTAAATTCATAATAAGAAACCTATAGCAAACCAATCGCCGTCAGAATCCAAACCCAATCCGCATTCAAATCTGCAAAACCATACCGTAACTTCGTCATTTTTCCAACAGGGAAGAATTTTCGAGAAAAAAAATTCTTTTACCAATTAAATTGACAACACATAAAATTAATAATGAGAAACACATAACAAACCATAAGCCATCAGAATATCCTATCCGGACTCGCATAATCACGAATCCATACCGCAACTTCGTCACTTCTTCCACTAGCATATAGCGCCACAGCTCGTGCGCATTCATAAAACAACGGTAGTCCATTACCGTTGTAACCAGCACAGATAAGCACATCTCGTCGACCAGGAACAGGGCCCACCAGAGGTCGACCGTCAGGCGTTATGCAAAGATATTCATACCACTCTTCGCCCAAATCATTTGGCATATCTCCTATTGTATGCTCCCGAAGGTAGTTGTCGAGATTGGCTATATCTTCACCACCAATTAATATCCTTTGAGGCACCGGTCTTGATATATACAGAGTATCGTTTGCAGCAGCAAGAGTACACTCTAGCAGTCGAGGATCTTCATCTTCGCAAGGAACGGCTACGATTTGGCTGAGTTTTGGTATGAAATTACCAGCCAATTCGGGTAATAGCAATCCCGTAAAAGCGTTAGTGCAGACAATCACTGAATTCTTCGCTGTGAGTTGACGACCATCCTCGAGCACGATTGTGGGGGAATCTTTTGAGATACTCTTCACCACACTGTTGAACATGAAATGGACCTTATTTGTATCTAATGCGCGTGAACATAAGATATTCGCTAACTCGACTGGATTGACCGTTGCTGTGTTAGGCTGTAATATTCCACCGTAACCGTCCTGATTCGCTTTGAGATTTGCAAGGTGCCAACCAGCGTCACCCGTGAGGATCTGCACACCGTCCAACTTGGGAACGCTAGCAAGCTGGAGTTGTTCAACTGATTCTTCATACGAGCACGCCAATTCACAACTCCCTCGTATCTTTCTTGTACACACATCAGAAATCATTTCCGCGCCTTGCATTTCGAACCGTAACTTGTCGTGACCACCCTCACTAGCATGAGCATGACTACTAGGCCACACATGACCACCATTACGACCAGAAGCTCGCCAAGCTGTGCGGGGACCCGCTTCTACCACAAGGACGTTGTGACCAGCAGAACCGAGATGAAGGGCAGTAGCGATACCGGTCAAACCAGCTCCAATGACGAGATACGAATAAGATAACACTGACGCATCTTCGACCAGGGGGGGATTGACCAACTTCTTAGTGATCGTTTGCCAGTAGGACAACCCACCAGGTAAGTTACGGACAGAGTCGATCATGGTCCGAATCGATTATATGGGCGCGCGAGACTGTCAGATTCCGCGTCAGCTCGGACTAACTCATCTGAACTAGCTCCTTGTAAATCAGGTATTTCCTTCTTCTTTTTTGAGAAGATTAAATGTTCATCGTAAACTGGTTCTGGGATACGCTGAATTGGCTTGGCTTATCTCATAAAAACGCCAAGATCCTCTTTTTGGGCCTCGACAATGCGGGTAAGACCACTCTATTGCACATGCTCAAAGATGACAAGGTGGCCACTCATGTACCCACATTGCATCCTTGTTCTGAGGAGTTGCTTATCGGTAAAATAAGATTCCGCACTTTCGATTTGGGTGGTCATGAAACAGCGAGGAGAATCTGGAAAGATTACTATGCTACTGTTGACGGCATTATTTTTTTGGTTGATGCTGCCGACCGTACTAGATTCCCCGAGGCTGCTGAAGAGCTCAGACACCTCATGGAGAGCCCTGAGCTTCAGAACGTTCCTATTGTTGTTCTCGGTAACAAAATAGACGTCCGAACCGCGGCGAGTGAAGAAGAACTGCGACAGTCTTTGGGTTTGTACTCTCATACTACCTTTGGTAAGGACATCAATAAGCAGATGGTGAAGAACGCTCAGGAGGCAGGGATTAGACCTGTTGAGGTCTTCATGTGCTCTGTTGTGAAGAGGATGGGCTACGCTGAAGGTTTCAGGTGGTTGTCCGAGTTCTTGGATTGAGTGAAGGGGAAAAAGGTTTTCCCGAAGCGATTTATCTGTACTGTTTTCAACTAGTATACCTTTCAGTCGGTCTTGTTCTGGTTGGTTAATGGTGATTTCTCGGGTTAAAGAGGAGCTACGGGCTGCGCTGGTGCCTCACAGTGGGGTTTCTATCTGGCGTCACGTTGACTGAATAACGAATCGAAGTTTTTAGAACTTAGTTTGTCATTTTCGTTTGGTTTTCGGCCAATGATAGTGGAGAAGCATATGGCGCGCAACAGGTGAGCTTGACTATTAGAAGAGTTAGTCCCACTGTGAGAGGCGTCACAGTGGGACTGTGTCTATTACGACGTCATGGAGGCGGGTTTCGACGCCTCATATATTCGCGGACTTTGTTATGTACGCTCTTAATTCGGATTGAATCGTCATAATTTGAGGACTCAACGAAATTAGTTTCACAAGGCTGTGAGGGCGAGTAGCTCTGTGGCGCGTGACGTTGCTATGCTAGGAGACTATACCATTTAGAGATCTATCTGCCGAATGGGGCCGATATGCCAGAGGACTAACCCAATAAAAGATCCATTTGCCGAATGGGCCCGATATGCCAGAGGACTATACAATTGAGAGATCTATTTGTCGAATGGGCCCGATATGCCAAGGGACTAAACAATTGAGAGATCTATTTGCCGAATGGGGCCGATATGTCAGAGAACTAAATCATTAAGAGATCTGTTTGATGAATAGGGCCGATATGCTAGAGGACTAACCCAATAAGAGATCTATTTGCCGAATGGGCCCGATATGCCAGAGGACTATACAATTGAGAGATCTACTTGTCGAATGGGCCCGATATGCCAGGGGACTGAACAATTGAGAGATCTATTTGCCGAATGGGGCCGATATGCCAGAGGACTTCACCATAAAGAGGCATATCTGCCGAATGGTGCCAACATGCCAGAGGACCATATCACTCAGAAATCTATTCCTCGAGTGGAGGCGGATATGCCAGAAGACTATAGAGATCTATTTGCCGAATGTAGCCGATATGCCAGAGGACTATCCCAATAAGAGATCTATTTGCCGAATAGGGCCGATATGCCAGACGACTATACCATTAAGAGATCTTTTTGCCGAATGGGGCCGATATGCCAGACCTATTTGCCGATTGGGGCCGATATGCCAGAGAACTAAATCATTAAGAGATCTGTTTGATGAATAGGGCCGATATGCTAGAGGACTATGCAGTTGAGAGATCTATTTGCCGAATGGGGCCGATATGCCAGTGGACTACACCATAAAGAGGTCTATCTGCCGAATGGGGCCGATATGCCAGAGGACCACTCCATAAAGAGGTCTGTCTGCCGAATGGTGCCAACATGCCAGAGGACTATATCACTCAGATATATATTCCTCTAGTGAAGCCATTGTGAAAGCGGACTACCATTTAGAGATCTATCTGTCGAATAGGGCGGATATGCCAGAAGACTATGGCATTAGGATATCTATCTGCCGAGTGGGGCCGATATGCCAGAGGACTATACGATTAAGAGATCTATTTGCCGAATGATGTCGATATGCCAGAGGACTATACAATTGACTCAATTGAATTGAGAGATCTTTTTGTCGAATGGGCCCGATATGCCAGGGGACTAAACAATTGAAAGATCTAATTGCCGGATGGGGCGGATATGCCAGAGGACTTCACCATGAAGAGGCCTATCTGCCGAATGGTGCCAACATGCCAGAGGACCAAATCACTCAGAAATCTTTTTCTCGAGTGAAGCCACTGTGCAAGAGATCTATTCGTCGAATGGGACCGATATGCCAGAGGACTATCCCAATAAGAGATATATTTGCCGAATGGGCCCGATATGCCAGAGGACTATACAATTGAGAGATCTATTTGTCGAATGGGCCCGATATGCCAGAGGACTACTCCATAAAGAGGTTTATCTGCGGAATGGTGCCAACATGCCAGAGGACTATATCACTCAGAAATCTATTCCTGTAGTGAAGCCATTGTGCAAGCGGACTATACCCTTTAGAGATCTATCAGTCGAGTGGGGCGGATATGCCAGAAGACTATGGCATTAGAATATCTATCTGCAGAGTGGGGCCGATATGCCAGAGGACTATACCATCAAGAGATCTATTTGCCGAATGGGGCCGATATGCCAGAGGACTACACCATTAAGAGGTCTATCTGCCGAATGGTGGCAACATTCCAGAGGACTATATCACTCAGAAATCTATTCCTCGAGTGGAGGCGGATATGCCAGAAGACTATAGAGATCTATTTGCCGAATGGGGCCGATATGCCGGAGGACTATCCCAATAAGAGATCTATTTGCCGAATGGGGCCGATATGCCAGACGACTATAGCATTAAGAGATCTATTTGCCGAATGGGGCCGATATGCCAGACCTATTTGCCGAATGGGGCCGATATGCCAGAGAACTAAACCATTAAGAGATCTGTTTGATGAATGGGGCCGATATGCTACAGGACTATACAATTGAGAGATCTATTTGCCGAATGGGGCCGATATTCCAGTGGACTACACTATAAAGAGGTCTGTCTGCCGAATGGTGGCAACATTCTAGAGGACTATATCACTCAGAAATCTTTTTCTCGAGTGAAGCCACTGTGCAAGAGATCTATTTGTCGAATGGGGCGGATATGCCAGAAGACTATGCCATTAGGATATCTATCTGCCGAATGGGGCCGATATGCCGGAGAGCTATACCATTAAGAGATCTATTTGCCGAATGGGGCCGATATGCCAGAGGACTATACCATTAAGAGATCTATTTGCCGAATGGGGCCGATATGCCAGAAAACTATACCAGTAGGATAACTATTCGCCGAATGGGGTCGATACGCCAGAGAACTATACCATTTATAGATCAATCTTCCGGCAGGGTCCGCTATGCCAGAGATGTAATATTTCACACGTGCGCGAGTAGGGATATCGGTTCAGAGCGTGAACTCGCATGAGTCGTTCGTTTATCAGTGAATGAGGAAGTTAGCTCAGTAATAAGCTTATAATAAGGGCTCAACTGCATATCCATGTTGAGCTGAGTTGTTAAATAGCCTCATCAGCAGAATCGGCTCTACAATGACATCACCAGCGCAGTACTCACTACCTCATCTATTCTCGGCTCTCAAAACGCCAGAGGATTCAACGATGGCTGAGCGGAGACGCGTTCAGGAGCAGCTAGCCTCCCTAGAGTCAGCAATGGCTGATGAACTGTCTCAACGAGGACGTCTCGAGGCGAGCATAGAACGTTTATGTGATGCTAAAATTCGAACGGCGATGGATCGTATTGGAGATGCAATCGAGACAGAAATGTTCAGAGTGACCCGCCGAATGGAGGTGCGATCAAGATTACTAGAAAACCTGAGGATATCTTTTCAGACTGTTACAGAAGAGCGTCTTGATAAACTGTCCCGAATCGTCGTGGAAACGCAAAGGATTTGTAGTCAGCATGAAAAGCAGTTGGTTGCTCTAGCGGAGCGGAGTCGAGAGCTCAATTCTTTCGAATCTCGGTAGAACTCTTACTGTAGGAGTAATGTTAGATAACGTGTTGAAGTACCTCAGAGTCGAGCAGAGATTCGCTAGATTTGACGAGAAGTTGTTCGAACTCGAGAATGATAGACTGCGGTAATTTGAAGATATTACGGTACCGAAAAACTGACCAATTCCAGGAACGTCGCGACAGAGGTTTTCGACAGAAAGTTAGAGTCACTTCTGAAGGACATAAAGGAAAGGGAGGAATTAGCTCAGGCTGGACTACATAGGAAAATGAACATCATCGACGAGAGGATGCATCGGTAGTACTTCAATTGTCTGTTGTTGGCCCCTGATCGACCGTTAAAATAGATGACCAAATTGACAAAATACGAGTGAAATTTTCGCTCCTGACGATATTCATGAGTTATGGTAGTTTATAATCGCTTCATCGATGTTCTAACTCGTGGTAGCAATCGCCGGAAATCCCGATATCACGTAAACGTACGATTGACTCGATATGACTGTCTTACTATAAATTGCTGTGAGAGTCTGCTGATACTATCAACTTGCGAATTCCTGGGAGATTCAACCTGAGAAAAAACACGGTAGACGACGCCGAGTAGAAGATTAGTCATCCTAGACTGGAGACATCCACGGCCGTTTCCGCTTTGAGACAAGAAGTGATGGAAATACTAGAAGCATTGCGGAGGGAAATTGCCGCTCGAGACGAGTCGGACAGAGATGTAGTTGATGTGTTGACACATTATGCACGCCTGATGCAACACCAATTCGGATAAACTGATGTCTCGGTAATATGCTGTAGTGTTTAGTTTCAACCAGTAGAGCACCATGTGGGATAGGGGGACCCAATCATCGTGGTGTTTTGCGTAATATGCTTTCGTGGATCTCGGCAAATTTCGATGGGTTTCTGTGCACTCACAGCCAAGTTCATGTGTGCTTTTCTTAGGAAACTCCAGAGCTCAGCTAAGGAAAGCGAGCATATATCTCAACACTACTTCTACGAATCCTCCCTACTGAAGACCATGGCTCCTAACCCGAACAAGAAGATGATCAGAGTAGCTTGCAGCATCGACAATTCGGCCTTTTCCTGTTGACCTTTGCGGTCGAGAAACTTTGCATAGACGATCAGGTCATCTTTCTAACCTTTGTGATGATTACTAGTGTCTCCTCTATAGTATAGAGTCTATAACGCTTGGGTGTAGTGTTAGTATCAGCATGTGTTGGCAAGATTGGAGACCAGCTCTCCGAGAACTACTCATCTGCCTCCCATCAGATAATGGTCAACCCGTCGTTGTCCCTAATAACTACCCAGTCCTAGAGACTACCTAGTGGTCCCGTGACCAGCACTACTACTGTTTCAACTAGTGGTCCCGTGACCAGCACTACTAATGTTTCAACTAGTGGTCCCGTGACCAGCACTACTAATGTTTCAACTAGTGGTCCCGTGACCAGCACTACTACTGTTTCAACTAGTGGTCCTGTGACCAGCACTACTAATGTTTCAACTAGTGGTCCCGTGACCAGCACTACTAATGTTTCAACTAGTGGTCCCGTGACCAGCACTACTACTGTTTCAACTAGTGGTCCTGTGACCAGCACTACTAATGTTTCAACTAGTGGTCCTGTGACCAGCACTACTAATGTTTCAACTAGTGGTCCTGTGACCAGCACTACTAATGTTTCAACTAGTGGTCCTGTGACCAGCACTACTAATGTTTCAACTAGTGGTCCTGTGACCAGCACTACTAATGTTTCAACTAGTGGTCCTGTGACTAGCACTACTAATGTTTCAACTAGTGGTCCTGTGACTAGCACTACTACTGTTTCAACTAGTGGTCCTGGGACCAGCACTACTACTGTTTCAACTAGTGGTCCTGTGACTAGCACTACTACTGTTTCAACTAGTGGTCCTGTGACTAGCACTACTACTGTTTCAACTAGTGGTCCTGTGACTAGCACTACTACTGTTTCAACTAGTGGTCCTGGGACCAGCACTACTACTGTTTCAACTAGTGGTCCTGGGACCAGCACTACTACTGTTTCAACTAGTGGTCCTGTGACTAGCACTACTACTGTTTCAACTAGTGGTCCTGTGACTAGCACTACTACTGTTTCAACTAGTGGTCCTGGGACCAGCACTACTACTGTTTCAACTAGTGGTCCTGGGACCAGCACTACTACTGTTTCACCTAGTGGTCCTGTGACTAGCACTACTACTGTTTCAACTAGTGGTCCTGTGACTAGCACTACTACTGTTTCAACTAGTGGTCCTGGGACAAGCACTACTACTGTTTCAACTAGTGGTCCTGTGACTAGCACTACTACTGTTTCAACTAGTGGTCCTGTGACTAGCACTACTACTGTTTCAACTAGTGGTCCTGTGACTAGCACTACTACTGTTTCAACTAGTGGTCCTGTGACTAGCACTACTACTGTTTCAACTAGGGGTCCTGGGACCAGCACTACTACTGTTTCAACTAGTGGTCCTGTGACTAGCACTACTACTGTTTCAACTAGTGGTCCTGTGACTAGCACTACTACTGTTTCAACTAGTGGTCCTGTGACTAGCACTACTACTGTTTCAACTAGTGGTCCTGGGACCAGCACTACTACTGTTTCAACTAGTGGTCCTGGGACCAGCACTACTACTGTTTCAACTAGTGGTCCTGTGACTAGCACTACTACTGTTTCAACTAGTGGTCCTGGGACCAGCACTACTACTGTTTCAACTAGTGGTCCTGGGACCAGCACTACTACTGTTTCAACTAGTGGTCCTGTGACTAGCACTACTACTGCCAATAAGGGCTAACTAATAAGGCTTAACTAAATAACTAATAAGGGTTAACAAGTTAACACAAGTTAAATACAGATATGAAGGGCGCGTGACACAGTGCGCCTTTATGGCACACATGCGTATCATCCACGGCGCGTCCACCATCCTTATGAAGTGGCCAGTGCGAGCGAGTGTCGCCGCGGCATTACGAAAGCAGACGGCGTTAGCCGTTGGGGATCTATTTCAACCCAGCCCGCCAGTCCCGGGAGCAAGCATCGGTCGGTCGACCGTGCGCGGCGTCGCATTTCGTATTGAAATCGATTTCGCGTTGAAAGCAATGCCATTGTTTCTTCGATTTCCATTTTTTCGATAATTTTTCATTACGTCACGCGACTGGACCCAGACTCGATCACCGGTGGCGTTGCTATTCCGCACCGACGCTCGTTGAGATGTGGAAAGCACCCGTCTTGTTTAGGCGGCTCTCGTAGTGATCTTCTACTAGTAACGAAGTCTCTGTGCTGCTTGTGGCGAGCCCTCATTTCGGTTCTGGTCAACCTCAACCCCAGCAAACGTAGACTCCTCCCACGACATGTTTCGAAAGAGGCTGAGATTCTTCAGAGCTATTCTCAAAGAAGCGCATTTGACGTTGATTGGGTCAATGCTCGTTAGTAACGTTACAGTAACGAGTCGTTACTGTAACGTGAGGTGGCCTCACCCGTGATCATACTTATGACACTTGTCACCTACATCGCTCGATATAGCATAAAACCGTATATAGCGTATATGGAAGCGAGTGGTCTCCTACAATGAGAAGCGGGGAAAGTAGAGAGTGATTATAGGCTGTTGATTCTGCCTATCAACAAAATAGGCTGGTGTGTGCTAAGGATGACACTTACAATACGCAAGCATATACCCAATACCGCAATTATATCCAGTGTAGCGTTATCTCAATGGCCGATTCACTAACAAAGTCGAAATGTCATGTTTCCAGCATCTCAGAGGGTACAGTTGGAATCGAACTTACCAAACTGTACGGAATGGGAATGTACCGAAGAGAACTGGTCTGATATGCGCCAAAGGGAATCTATATTCTCGTATATAGTCGTGTTTAACCTACGAGCTCTCGATGCTTGAGACCTGATTTGCAAATTCGTTTAAGTGCGACTCTCTCGCGAAAATGAATCCGATTTCGCAGGAGGAAGATTGGTAGACCTGTGAAATAGTGATGCAACTGTTTCAGACATTAAAGAAGGCAGAATTCAACACAACCTATATGCTTCTACTTAGAATCTGATAACGAAAGGGTATGATACAGCAGGCATGCACATGGTAACAGCCTATAGAAAACAACGCTAGTAAGTAGCTAAACAGGCAGCATCAACGGAGAGAAACCCTATCAAACTCCAAAGCACCCGCTGAGGGGTATACGAGTATAGGCAGAGCTGGTCGAGGCTTGGTATCGGTTACTGCGAGAATGGCAAAGTGATGATAAATCGTCGTCCATTCTCGACCGTTGGGCAAAATTCTGCAGTTTAGAAATGAGGATTTACCCCGAAAATATAATGATGGGATTTTGTGGCGCGTGACAGATCCATAATAACAACAATTTTATGGCGCGCGCTACTTCAACGGCGCAGTTTCAATTCTTCCACTTGTCCGTCTCACTCAAGAAGTTAGAAATGGCGGACTCCAATGACCGTCTTAAAGTTGATGAGTTAATGAGCAGTAGATGGTCTAATGCTCCAGCGGAGGAGGGACCGGTAAGCAGTTTATTCCCATTGTTGGTTTGATAGCTGGTTCGATGTTGGTCTTTTCCCTTACCGAATTAGAAAGTGTATCGTGAGTTGCAGCTCTGCACTGTCTGTCTGTAGCTGAGCTCGGGAGTCGATATGCGAATTAGGGTAGAAGTGTACAGAAACCAAAAAGACGTTCTCAAAATCTCCTCAGAATTTTCATATTGTCAACAACACATGTAGTTGGCCATGTGCGCAAGTGATTGATTGGTAGCAGTTTTATGATGGTGTAGACAAACTCACTTTCATTAGAAATATATGGCTTTACCAAAATTGCGTTCCTATTTTATTTATTATCTCCCATCATCACAGCGAAAAATTTCCCCTCGTACTAATGATTTTAATACCATCTTTACGTCTAATCGTATTGATCGATATATCAGTGCTTCCAGGTGGTTATTCAACAAGCGCAGACGAACAGTACCTTACCAGTAGTCAGTACAGCACAAGTGGCTCCTATCAGCGTGTCACCATCGGTAAGAGCTTGATATACAATTTATGTTCTATACCGTAATTTGAGGACATCTTACACGCAGTTAACTGGGATTTCTCATCCTTGCTCGTCTTGTGTCTTATTAGAATGAATTCAAATATCTCAACTTTGCATGCATCCTCCTGGTGGACCCAAAATGTATCTTACGCGCAGTAACCTAAGATATTTCTCAGGTGTACGCGGCGAACACTCCGTTGGAAAACGGTAAAGAAGTCTCTCGTGCTGATGTTGGTCTCGCTAAACGTCATCTTATGGTGTAATAAATGGGGGAAATTGGAAATAATATAGAGCTGGTGTCTATGTGTGGCCGAATGTTGAGACTATTTCCGATGTATGTGTTGGAATATTTGCGGCTGGTTTGGTATTAAGAATATCGCCGCACTCAGAGGACTCAGGTCATCACCTTATTGATACAACCATATTTTTGCTGTTTTCTTATTCACTTTTTGCGGCAGGCCGATTTGTAGACGCAAGGGTTGATGAATTTTGTCTCAGAACATCGTGTACGGTACGAGATCGTGAAAAGGATACATACGCGTGGCGGTCGATTTGGGGGACCTCTCGTGCTGATATGGTAGGGCGTGAATAGTTTGGATCTGTCTTTTCAACAGCATTTTTTCAGGGAGAATTCGGTGTTGGAATTCAACTTTACTTTGATTTTCTATTATATCTCGGCATTGTTTTACTGGTAAGGAAAAAAGTAAATTTTTCCGTTTTCGGAGATTCCGAGTTTCAGGTGATGGCGTTTATGGCGACGCCTTTATTGCATAAGTCGGCTCAGGGAGACCTGGCTGGAGTTGGGGCGAATTTGATGCTAAAAACTTCGATTGGAAATATCGGGGAGTGTGGGAGATTCGGCGAGTTATGTGCTGATGTTACTTACGTAAGTGATATGATGGGAAAAATTGCTGAGGAAATTTGTGGGAAATTTTAGGTCCCATACAGAAAGTTGAATCCTGGATCGGAAGTGTTATTGCGAGATAGAACGCCCTTGTATGGAGGATTGGATGCATGTAACGGAGGAATTTTGTGGCGCGCGGGAAGTTTATGCAACTTTTTCAGCGGCAATTGGATTATTGCTTATCTTTGCGGTAGTGTTTAATATTATCCACATCAAAAAAGTTGTGAAAGTAGGAAAGATGAGGGAAAATTATCGATTATTTTTCCGCTGTTTTAGCAACAAAGAAAGAACAACACAACTCCTAGTGATTATGCAATTCACGTTATGGGTTTGCCCAGACAGTTGGGGAATAGTCCGGAAGAACATCACCGATATGCTGACAAATTGAAGGAGCACTTTGAAAGGTGGGTTGAAGGAAGGATCAACTCTGTCGATATGGAAATGCGGCTGCCTATGATGGAGTCATGAAAAACACTTGTGAAAAATATTTCACGACCACGCATTTTCACAGAGTATTACGCCACTTCACGTAGAACGGGTCGTGAAACTACTCCAATACTGAAAGCATGTGAAAACGTTCGATTCGATATGGTCATCTACATGTGTTGGTGATAATATAGAAATTCTGAGATTTTGGGGAGGATGCTCATTGGTTTTTGTACACTTGTGTGTACATTTTCATAATATAGCGAGAAAACTTTTGAGCTGAGCAGCTGAGGGAGTCCGACGCCAGTGTCCCGTTACCTTAGGTTGGTGGGCGACATGCCTGCCGAAGAACTAGCTGGGCGGGATCCGAATCAGCCTGTTGTTTGCGAGGTTGCATTAGCACGAGATTACCAAGGTGCGGTACGCAACTTCTTGGGACAGGTCGGAATAGGAAACCCTTCATCACAGAAATGTTTTTAATGGTTTATACTGTCAGGGTAAACTGTACGTCCGGAAATACGAGTTGGAAGCTCAAATGTCGGCGTTGCAGAGTCGAGGGAAAATTGTAAGAGGTGTGTAGCAATGTGTGTACCGTCAAGCTCACTAGCAACGCTAGTCCACTTAGAGTGGGGTATAACATATGTACCACCTGTGCGTGCGTGCAATACCGAACAGCTATGGATAATCGATCAGTACTGCGCAAGATACTGTGCGCACACGACTACGCACAACAAAGGGTACTTAAGAATCACAAACTGTGGCAAACCACTCTATCAGAGCATTCGCCCTCCTGCCACAGAATGAAGAACTATAAAATTAAGCGAATAACTAGGACAAACCAGCTATCACGTACTCACTGCGGACTATCACGAGTCATGCGGCGCATGGCTCGCCTCAGGTCCTGCACATCAACTTCACCAGGCTTGCAGTGAGTCAGTCTCGAAACATGGACAACTTTGACTTCTTTATCACAAATAATCTTAGCCTTTCGAAATAGGCCGTAATCATCGTTAGGAGAAGTCGTCACCAAACCACGCGAGCTGCTGATGAATCCCAGGACTCTCCATCGCTTCTCGCTGAATGGCATATCCATAGTCTTAGTAATAATCTTATCATACTTATTCACTTGACGCATCCTCACTATGGCGCCAGGGAATAATTCATGATATGTACACGACTCGAGCTTTCTCTCAGCATCAGCGACGCACTTGGCAATCAATCGCTGCCATTCAACGTCGGTAGACTCGAGTTTCATCATCTCAGCAGGAATACGCTGGGTAACACTGTGGACCGTGTTATTGTAAGCTCTCATGACCTTGGCAACCGCCGACGCGATATCGAGCTCATTGTCATCCGCCATGACCGACCTTGTCCACATACGCACCGTGCGGTGCAGAGACTCCACCATACCGTTCGACTGACTTGACCTAGGCGCCGTAAAGACACGGGACACTCCAGGTAAGTCACAACTCAGAAAACCGGTCTGGTTGTCGGTCAGTAGAATCTTCGGTCTTTTGCCAAGAATCCGCCAGGATGCCTCAAACGCATCACGAATATGATCAGCGTCCTCGCCCTCCAGCTCGATGAGACAGGCAAACCGACAGACAGCGCATTGTTGACTCAGGTACGCCTTGGGCAAGTAAACAATATCAGCACTCACAACCGAGAATGGCTCAGCTTCAGAGAGGACAGATGAGCTGAATAGACTTATATCATGTTTGATGATGAGTGGCTGAGTACGCCTGTTGCAGATATCACATTTCTGCAACCACGCGGCGGTTTGGTCAATGATACCAGGAAACCACGCTATACTAGTAATAGCCTCAAAGGTTCGCCGCTGGCCCACATGGCACAACAATCCATGTACTGAATGAATGAGCTCTACTCTCATACCCTCGGGAATAACAGGAACACATACTTCCTTACCCTGGTATGGAGCAATGTACCGCCGCCGTAGGATGTCATACTCATCGATCTCGAGTTCTCGGTAGACTTGTTGTAAGTCTAGCTCAACATCTTCAGGTAACAACCGACCATGTTTCAAGGCCCGCCTGGCCTTGAACAGCTCATCATCATCATATTGCCCTTCAACGACTTCACCTAGGTTCAAGAACATCTCATCGTTCAACAAAGGCTCATTGATGGCAGCACCAGCGCACAATGACAGGTCGGCCTCAATATCCATGCTATTATTATCATAGCAAATAGAGTCGATAAGAGAGGTATATTTACTGTCTAATCTACTTAGGATATCACTAGGATTTTGATCAGATGCAACACGGCATACAGTGAAGGACTTGAACGGCTCAGTGATATCAACAATGGCTTGAAGACGACGGCCTACAATGGTAGTCGATAAGCCTCCACGTTTCACCGTTTGGCCACTTTGATAACGCTCTATCCAACTCCTAACGCATTCATTATCAACATGTAGATAAACCGCTCCCGCGATAAACGGGGCTGCCCAAGCTAATGCTCGGGTTGCGGCACACAGTTCAGTCACATTAATGTGCCGCAGAACACCACGCCGATCTAGTAGCCAAGCAGCATCACGGACAAGCACGATCTTTCCATCGTCACGCTCGTAGGAAAGAGTAGCTCCCATAGCCACTGAACTCGCATCAGCATGAATATGCCATGCCTTGGCATCACTTGGGCGGGGACAGTACCATATGCCGCGAGCTGGATCCCCTTCAGAGTTGAACTTCTGTTGAATATAGTGAGCAAGATCCAGGTAAACCGCATCCACCGGTTTATCCCAAGCTAAAGCACTGATCACTCGTAATAGCATACTTACATGAGGTCGTAACCAGCTTGCTACTGGGACCAAGGCAGTCAACTTACCACACCAACCAGCCAGTTCTCTTTTGGTAACCACCTCATCTCCATCAAGATTGATCTCTAGAGACAGATCCTCTCTACGAGCCCATGATATCTCACCACCATCGTTATGGAGACTCAGCCCAAGCACACGACTGTTATTAGCCCCAATGATAATCGTGGGCTTGCAATACATACGCCCATTACCCAATGCGTCTCGAACAGCCGTCACACATGGTGGATCTTCGAGAAGCTGTCCATTTTGATTCACAGCGATAACCACATTAGGGTCAGACTCCTCGATGACCACATCGTCGAGGTATGATGAAATTGGGTAGGGGACTTTCATCAGCAACCATCTGATGGCCGACGTGGCTACCTTCGGCGCAATACATACTCCGAATCCCATAACCACCATGGTGAAGATCTCACCGTTAATCATGACACACAGATATGGCCACAGACTCTCACACATGCGTATACAATAATAGCATTTAATGACATCGAGAGTATAACCACGCCGAACCGAACGCCACTGATGTAAGGTATCAACACAGTTTACGATGTCCCGTACTGGCTCACTCACCAGGTGCTTATTGAGAGCTCTAAAATCTAAGCACATACGGAGTGGAGTAGAAGGCTTATGGGGTTGAGCCACTAGTACCCATGGGAGAATATTACGAACCCTGCCAGCATAAGGTTTCACCCAGCCGTTAGTTATTAACTTATCAGTCTCAGCACGCAAGTTAAGCTCCTCTTGTGCGGTGAGTTTCGGGTTGTAGTCACCTCTGTTAGCCTTGTAGAACGTACCAGGAGGGTCACCTCCACGCCATATCCATCGGCAAGTAAACTGTGGTTCATCGGAACGTTTAGAGAGTACAAAGTCGATGCTGATAATCTCAACGGTGCCATTTGGGTATTCTAGCACGCGTACTCCTGGAATGTCTGGCAAGTTGTACGCCTGTACATCTTCGTCGATGCCACGAGCAGCGGCAGCAGTGACCGCTATGCGGCCACCTTCATCCCAGGTCATACCCTGGCAGTAGAGAGACGCAAAATCAGCTCCCAGTACTAGAGACCCAAATACCATTTTATCAACAACATAACAAGTATGAACCACCTTAACCCATCCATCTTTAGCTAGATACATAACCGGAAGATCCACCTGACCTGTTGTCGTTAGGACACCAACCGCATCCATCATTTTGAGCCGTACAGGGGAAACCTCGTGATGAACTGTAAGACCCAAAGATGAAACAAACTTGGATGATACTAATGAATAGTCAGCCCCTGTGTCAACATCAACGGCATGTTCATGACCGTTGAACTTACAGAGTAAGTGTGGGCGTTTTACATATGCAGAACAACCCCGCCCATCGGCTGCTCTGCCTGCACAAAATCCTTCTCAATAGCAGCACCGGCCTTGCTCTGTTTGTTTTTGCAATCCCTTGCAATGTGACCATACTTTTGACAAGCATAGCATCGGGGTCCTTTGCCCTTTCCCTTGCCTTTGGGCTTCGAGGTAGGACGTGTCGCTCCGCGCTCTCGACACTCTGCAGCAATATGGCCGGTTGCCTTACAGATATAACAGTATTGACCACCAGTGACAGCACCCGCAGCAAGCTTCTTCTCACCAGAGTAAGTCTTCAGCTGAGCTCGAGCCTTAGCAACAACATCAGCCAAAGGCAACTGGCGCCCATCCTCCTCGAACACCCGGATGGCCTTCTGCACGTCTTCGGGCAGGGTGGCAATCAGGCTTTCACGAAGGATGTTCTCAGCAGCCACTGTGGTAGTAACCCCTAGCACTCTAAGGTAGCGGCGGAATTCAGCTAATACACCATCAACACTATCTTCCTTGTGCCACTCACGGCGAGTCAGACGCTTCCACGCCTCGTGAGTTTTGAGCGAGTACGCTCTATCCAGGGCCCTAACCACATGAGCATAGGCACCAGCTGGATCGCCCTCAACTTCCTCCAGGGCTTGCCTAGCGATCTCTTTGGCCGAGCCCTTCATAAAAAGTACGATATATTGTGACTTTTGCTTAATAGTCCACTTAGAAGCCTCGGCCACCGTCTCGAACTCCTGCAGCCAAAGAGCGAAGTCGTTTTCACCACCAGAATAGGGTTCCAATACAGATTCGAGCTTGAACGGCATGTTGGTCCTGGGTCTGGGCACCAGATGTAGCAATGTGTGTACCGTCAAGCTCACTAGCAACGCTAGTCCACTTAGAGTGGGGTATAACATATGTACCACCTGTGCGTGCGTGCAATACCGAACAGCTATGGATAATCGATCAGTACTGCGCAAGATACTGTGCGCACACGACTACGCACAACAAAGGGTACTTAAGAATCACAAACTGTGGCAAACCACTCTATCAGAGCAAGGTGTTTTTTATAAGTGCCGTTGGGGTAGATAGTGGTTGCTATCAGTTGGTAGTGAGCGGAGTTGAATTGCAGTCGGTGTGGTTGCGTAGATTTATTTGTAGTCGGTATAGTTGCATAAATTGAATGCTAGTCGGTGTGGTTGCATGGATTCAATTGTAGTCGGTGTAGTTGCATAAATTCAATTGTAGTCGGTGTAGTTGCATAGATTCAATTGTAGTCGGTGTAGTTGCATATACTCAGCATACGATAAACTATGAAAGTGACCACAAGTTGAGTAATTCACACGATTTAACTCTACCGTTTTTTCTGGATCAGAAAAAAGCGCGAAAACTTGAGAAGCAAATATCCACTGTTAACGTACAGTTAGAAAAGCTGGAGAAGAATGTGAAATCCCAGAAGGATAAACTCGACGTGGATCGAGATGTAAGGTCACTACTGATGATTATGGAATCGATGAAAATTTCATCCTCCTCAGGTGTGCCAAGCACATGTGATATTCAATGAGGAATCCTACAAGAAGTTCGTCCTTCATCGCTATCGGTTCTCCGGATCCTTTTTGTGGCGTCTGGTGAGTATTAATATGAGCTCAGTGCTGGAGCTTGTAGAGAAATACATATTCGAATTTCCACCGCTTACTCACGCCTTCGTCTGGCGTGGTCTGTGCGTCCTCAAGTTTGGGTCATCAGCTGAATTCGTTCGACAGGAATTATGGTGTTGATCGCGAGGGAAAACGTTTTACATCGTTCGTACTTCATGGGTAATTTGTTCCGAATTCGGGATTTTTATCCCGAGTCGTATTTTGATGTGTTTTCAGTGTCAATCTCGAGCCCTGCGTTTTGAAGGACGTGCTTTAACTGTAAAGCAAGCGTATGAGCCCAGCAACATTTACTGCGAAAATCTGGATTTCGATCCGAAGAAGGTGACGAGGAGGAGAGCGTTCACTTGTTGTATCAGCTTTTTCCTGCTCATCATTTCGTGCATATTGTTGGTGATTGCGAAAAGTAAGTTGGAGAGTGTCTTAGGTTCGGAGATAGGAAATTGGTTGTTCAGTTGCTGGCATACCGCGGGAAGCAGCGGTGGTGGGGAATAAGGACATTTGGATTATTGGAAATTACAGTCGACCTGAGGGAGATGGTTGTTTTGAGATATGCGATGTGCAAATGTTCGCTGATGACGCGTGCCAAGATAACTTGTTCGGCTCAATTGGCGTGGAAAAGGTAGGCTGTGGTTGTTGTTGATGAGACAGCTTTAGAGAGCTTGATGACTTGAATATCATCCTCATCTCTTATAGTGGTGTTATTACTTTATAATAAAACTGTAATCATATCAGATAGTAGCGCTCTACGATTGCTTACCACTGTAGCAATAAGCTGTTAGGCTTTTTTCCCAGGGCATTTTTAAGGCAACACGAAACATTGATTTTTCGTGTGTGCTGGAAGAGAAAGAGGACTTGAATGAGGTTCAATATGCTCTTATCAAGTTAGTAAAACTGAATTCGAAAAGTTGTGGTATGCCGTTAGAGGATGTTGGGCGTCAGTGTGGGGAACGGATATAGCACGATGCCTGTACGCGGTGATAAATTCGTAAATTGTTCGTAAGCCGTTGCTCACTGATTTGATACTTGCCGTGCCACGCCCAACTGTCATCACAACTTTGCATGCAATAGGTGGATGGCTTATGGCGTACTGTTTAGATATTCGATTCAACGGGGGAGATAAAAGTTATGAATCCGATGACTCACGAGGCAGTAGATGGAGTTGGTTTTAATATGCTCACGAACACTGTCAACAACTTGTCTGTTTGCAGCAGTGCGAATTGGATACCGCGAACATGTGGGTTTGGGGATAACGAGGCTTGCTGCATTTCTCTCACTGAGCTTTGTTGAAATCGACTGTCATTTTCAATGACAGTGTTATCATTCAATTTCATTTGCGCTCTCCCATATTGACAGAGCATTGAAGTTTCCACTTGAATGCTGTAATTCCGGCGAGAAATTTGGGCTATTGCCACTTAGAAACTTTCTTCTGCGTAGGCGTTGAGCCTGATGAACGAAGTGATACTGCACGACGTAGCCTCTCACTGGAAAGCCACAGGAGGCCAGCGTTGCCACATTCGTTGAAGAGACGAGTTCAAGGAACAACTAGAGAGCAAACGCAAGAATCATCAACTGCTAGTGCTACGTCGGCACCGTATAGTTCGAATACCGCTCTTCCGCCAACTTCGGCTGATGTTGCGTACACAACTTCAGAGCCAGCGAACAGTGGAACTGATGAGCAAGTTTTTGTGAAGCACGTGATTTTCCGAGTATCGGGTCGAATTGACGGGCTCGTTGTGAAGGATGCTATACAGCGAGGATTGGGCTCATATGTTCACATCGAATCGACCTTGACGGAAACGTCCCAGACTACCTACTCTGGATCTTGGGCAGGAGATCACACGATTTGTGATGAGAAAAGTTTGGCTAACTCCATCACTAGTCTTAAACGTGGTGCCGCGCCAAAGTTCGCGAAGAACCCGCTAGCTGATATCAAATTCGTCGCCTGTGGAACGACTGAGGCGATTGAATGCGGCTTGAGACGCCTTAGTGTCGCGGTTGAGCTCATAGGAGCATCTCGAGTAATGTACGGAGGAATTGAGAAGATTGTGGTAGAGAGTGGTGTAGTTGACGGTTGCCCATCCATAGGGGTTATCGAAAGCAACTCAGAGGAACCACCTCCGGATACCATTGAACCAACGATGAGCCCGACAGTGGCACCATCCCCTACTACTGGTCAAAACCAGATTATGATCCTTGCCTTTGTGTTGAGAGGCGCGATGGACCAGCTTGCTATAAGAGATGTTTTGATAAGAGTTTTCGGCCCGTATGTGCAGATGAAAACGGCGCATATGGTCGGCCAGGCTCCAGAGGGAATGACAACTGAAGGAGAATATGATAGTGTGCTGACGACGACTGATCTGAGCAACTTTGAGTGTGGCAGGGAAGATTTGTGGACTTCCCTGAAATCACTCGGGTTTCCGTCAGCCTCGTATGAGATGGCTGAAATACGCGTTGACGCGTGCGGTCCGGACGTGATCATGCAATGCGTCGCTGAGCAGCTAGATGTTGCTAGTGGCAGCGTGAGCGGTGAAGGAGGTATCGAGAAACTTACTATGGAGATGGCACTGAGTGACGGCTGCGATACTAGCACTGTTGTCACTGAACAACCTAGTGGAGTGATCAAACATGTACAGTTCGAGATGGGAGGGTATCTGGATCAGGCTGCTGTGAAGGAAGCCTTGGCGCTGGGTTTGGGACCATCAGTGTGGATGCGAGCTGTGGCGGTTGAAGGTGCAGCTGTGCAAGCGGCCTTTGAAGAGCCTTTCTTGGTCGAGGAAGGAAGCTCTCCTGATGGTACGTCGTCGTCGCCTTGCTCGACGGACTCGCTTAGTAGAGCGATGAAGGAAATTAGCATCGGCAGTGAAAGTGAGTTCAAGAGTAAAAATAGTTGGATTGTTGTGAGGGTATATGCATGTACCGCTATGGAAGAGGTGGAATGTCTGATGAACCGCGTACGGCAAGCCAGGGACCTTGTCACTGCTTCTGGTAGCAATCTTTATGGCGGAGTTGCTACTATGACGTTGAGTGATGGTGTCAATGATGGCTGTCCGAGTGATCTGCCGGAGGTCACTCATGCTCCTGTGATCGACGTCTCTACTGAGGCACCGCAAACTGTTGATAGTATCAGCAGTGTGACAATGGCTATTGGAGGAGTTTGGGAAGAGCAAACTGTGAGGAATCTCCTACAGAAGGCATTTGGCGAGGACGTGGTCCTCGGAGATATTTCTGCTATCAGCGACAGTGGATCGACGTATTCCGCCACAGAAATTACTCTATCTGATGACGCATCTTGTGACCGCACAGTTCTTGTAGAGCTTTTACAGCAATTGCCCAAGGTGAATGTTGATAGTGCCAAGAGTCGTAGAGCAGAAGTCACCGTATGCGGCGAGACGAAGAACATTAAGTGTATCAGGCAAATGCTAGTACAAGCGCGGCAGTTCACGAAGAGTCTTTCGGGGACCTACTATGGTGGCCTTACATCGATTGAGCCGTGGAGTAGTGTGACGGACGGATGCCCTATGCTCGATGGGAATCTTACGGCGCAGCCGGAAGAAAGTGATGAAGGCAGCGGTGATACTACGAGTGTGGTTCCACAACAAGATGGCGGACGAGTGGTACTTATTAAAGGCTATTATTTAGATGATGAAATGACTGCAGTTTTCAAGACCGCTCTGAGTAATGTGCGTATGGGCGTCGAGATGAACAGCTCGACTATTACTGCTGAGCGCAGTAGTTTCCCGACCGAGAATGATTCTGATGGCGAACTCCCACGTCGAGTTGCAGAGGTCGATTGTGATGTAACAGCTTTGGCTGTGGCGCTCAAGAGTCTGACTCTTGTTTCGGAGGGGACGATATCTACCCAAAGGCCGTACAAGGATACTAGAATCATAATCTGTGGTTCAGCCGCGCAGTTAGAGTGCGCAGCGAATAAGGTCGGGCAAGCTCAGGCGTTGATGCGCGATCAGGGTACGCAACTTTATGGAGGGTTGACTGAGCTTGGTTTCGACGGTGACAGTTTACCTGTGTGCCCGTTGGACGAGGTAATCGACTATCAGCCGAGCGCTACTTTGACATCGCGAAGCGTAGAGTTCGTGATTGAGGGGTATTTTCAAGTGCAAGGCATCGCCAAGAATCTCAGGGATGCGATGGGCGAGTCGGTCCAGGACGTGTTCCTGGTGGAAATTCAGCGCTCTGAAAGTCCTACGACCGAGCCTGGTGAAATGGTAACAACTGGAACTCCACCGATGGTGACTACACAAGCGGTTCCATTGGAAGAGACTTCAGTCACAACTCCGCCGCCAAATCGCCGAAGCCTACAAGACACAAGCTCGAAGTTCGTGTGTGGTACCAACAACTTGGCGGATGCGATAAGAGGTCTGGCAAGGCAAAACGAGACGACCATCACTCAGGCGAAGGTGAAGTTGACGCTGAGGGCTTGCGCGAGGCCAGCAAGAATAGACTGTATCGTTGACCAGATCGGAACTGCGTCAGCCGTGGTAGACTCTGCGGGCGAGCAACTTTATGGTGGCATTCAGTCAATACAGACGGACGGGGTCATTGCTAAGCGTTGTGATACGACAGATCGTATTGATACGACTGGTGCTACTACGGTGTCGATTTCAGCAACCAACTGTTTGGCAACGCAAACGGCGTGCGAGAGCGATCCCGATAGACGCTGTTATGATTCATCCCAGCGTTGTGATAGACAGTGGCTGTGTCCTAATGGTGACGATGAGATGGGGTGTAGCTATCAATGCTTGAACAATGAAGTGAGGTGTCCAGCTACGGGTCTCTGCATCCCTAAGGACCTAAGAAAAGGCGGCTGTCAGGAGTGCGCTGATGAGGCGTATGTCAATGACGACACGTGCGTGTTTTTGAAAGAGGCGAAAGATGCCTTGCTAAACCTGCCTGTGTGTGAGATTAACGTCGTGGAAAATATCTTTTTCGAGCGGTACGGAGCGAACTGCACTTTCGAGATTGACCCGTGTTGTGTCACGGAAGCAATATCAGCGGATGAAGATGCATCTAGCGCACTTGAGTGCGATGGTTCGACGTACAGGCCGGACCTGATATCATCCGGGCAGTCCTTGTTGTCGTGGGTGACAGACTACTGTGACAATTTCCAGAGGATGCAGAATGCTCAAGCGTGCACAATCAACGAAGTGGAGGTTTTACGGTATTCGTCTCTGCGGTGTGAGACGTTCCTCCTAACGGGATCCTTGCCATGTGAGTGCTTCGATGACCTTGGAGGAATATTACAAGAGGATCGGTCAGTTCTAGAAGCATGCGATACGTTCCGAGAGAATATGGTGTTGACGGGCGTATCAAATCGCGAAGAACGAGAATCTATCAGAAGATACCTTGGCACAGTTGAACACCGTACGGCGTGGGAATCAGTTAGGGCGCGATGTGATGCCGAAGGAGGTCTACAGCGACTTGCGGCAGCGGAAAGTTTGATCAGTGAATCTGATAAAAATCCGGTTAAAAAGATGATAACGCGACTCGTGCTCGACGGAGATCTCAGTAGTGTCAAGGATGACCCGGAGACTTTCGCGGAGTTCCAACAAGTGTTCAAGACGGCGTTGTTGCAGCTACTCGGGATAGTGCATCCCATTGTCGTTAATGGAATCATCGTGACACAATCAGTAAGTGTATTGCCAATTTTTCCTCATAAATTTTGACTTAACAGACGGCGGCGAGCGCGCCCGAAATAACAGTGGAGGAAGTGGCAACGACAACGCCGTTGCCGAGAAGGCTTCAAACTGAGGGTACGGTCAGCAGCTCGATCAACTTCGAGGTGACTATCCGTATAGCCTCCGTATCGTCCTTGATTGGCGCGCTCAGGTTACTGTTGAGAGTGGTATCACGACGGGAACGTTGGTCGAACGAGAAACTGCGACGGAGGCTGAGGCAGCTGTCGTTGTTGACAGCCTTGAGAGTGTCAACACTGACCCGGCGAAGCAGACCACGCTGATGAACACACTCACCACTTCGTTGCCGAATTTGCCACCGGTGGAGTATTTGAGTCTTACGGACCCTCAAGTAAGACGCTGCATCATCCCCGGATGGTTTCATTGGAAGCGACTAGGTCCGAGATGCTATACAACAACTTTGTCTCGCGCCGAGGTTTAAATGCCCGATAACAGGAACGTGTATCGATGAACGATTTGTGTGCAATCAAATCGCAGAGTGCGAGGTGATCGAGCCGGGCGAAAGTGTGGCCGCTGATGAACGAGAGTATGAACGACCAATAGGATAGAACTCATTAGTCGGTTTCCCAGGTGCATCTTCACGACGCCTCCCCCGAGCGCACTTTGTAAAGATACACAGTTCAAGTGTGGCTCCGGGGAATGCATAGAGGATGTTTTCTACTGTGATGAAGTCAGAGATTGTGCCGATGGTTCGGACGAGACTCAACCAGAATGTGTTGCACAACTTCAAGCAAGGGCAGAGATGGAATCATGTGAGATACGTTAGAGCTCCTCTGAAGTGGTGATGGGTTCTCTACAGCGACTGCAGCACAGACATCGCTGGCGCCGGTGACTCTGGTTAAGGATTGGCTCGGTGTTATGTTTGCGGCACCTGTGATGGTGAAGTGTATCAAGTTTATGCAACCCGTCGATAAAGTACGTCGAAACGCTTCCAGTGTGCCAGTGGTTTATTCTACTATTGCGGTCAGGCTGTCTCGGAAGTGAAAATGTTCGCCTGTGATGAGAGTGAAGTATTCCGGGATGGCGCAGGAGTTGTACTCAGAAAACCTGAGACCAGTTGCAAGGCGATGAAAGTAAGTCCATGTTTTATCAACAGAATTAGGAATTGTTCGAGAAAATACTGCTATAGTGATTGCGTGGCAATTTGGATATTTGAAATCGTCGATTTCTCAAGGTGATCACATTGTCCAATATTGACGCTACTGCGGATCTACTGAAACACAAAGTCACTACAGAGACAACCACTACTACGACTACCCCCGCACCGGTGGGTACCAAAACACTGGCATACAGTACTAGTCCGACAAGCAAGGAGTGCATTTCCGGCAACTGCGATGTCGTAAGTGTTCTGATTGACAGATCCAGATGAGACCTCGCCGGTGTACAGGTGATGATGAAGAATAATTACGAGTGCTATGATGCTACGGGCGAAATCGTTGGATCGGAAGATATTGGGTCGGGGGTGTGCAAAATTCCGAGAGTGGGGGAAGCCTCGACGAAAAAAGTTGAGGACGACGATCGCTGTGAAGTTTCGGTAGGTGAGGGCACCATCCTGATGACTGATGTCTCCTCGTACATCTCAATGTGCCGTGGAGCCTTCTGAACTGAGAGCCGATTACTCTCGTTGGTGCAGTGTCGGGGAAAATATGCACATGGTCAACTACGTGGGTTGGTGACAATACGGAAACTCTGAGGAAAATTTCCGAAATTCTTGTTGGTTTTGGTACACTTCTATTCACAAGTGAGGAAACTCCTATACTCAGTTGAGGAAAGTGAACGTAGATTCCAGCATTGCCTTGATGAGGTATATTTGGAACATTCGTTTCCCTCTATTGTTCGGGAATTTTTGATTGCGAAGTCGCCACTTTGGTTTCGCATCAAACTCCTTATCCATTCTGCTCCGGCTTCTTTACAGCCGAAATTGGTTTTAGGAATAATGGTGAATCGATGCTGAGCCAGACGGTAGCATCAAATTGAATCTATCTTCGGAATTTTTCATGAAGTTTCAATTGACGTCTGAGCAATATAGTCTCTTGTGAAGTCGAGGTTGTAGGGTTTTCACGAGAAGTTTTCTGGCAGTTGCCGATTTCCCTGGCTCGAGTAAAGAAAATAAAAGCTGCGAATCCTAACGATGACGATCTCTTGGACGACGATACGTACCAATGCTTCTGTTATCAACAGTTGCAGTTCAATATCGCTAACGGCAACACTAGGTGAACGGGTCAGCGTTATCCTCGTGTGCGTTCGACTTGTAGGTACTTTTTCCCACCCTACGATGGTGAGGCTCAGAAACTGTGCGAACCGTATTTACTCAAGAAAGTAAGCTGAGTTGTTCTTGATTCATCTCATTTTCTCTGCAGCTTTTTGAATTCATCATGGCGATAGTAGCAGTGCTATCGGTTACTCTGCTTAACTGGCTCTTGACGATGATTATATACTTCTTGGTTGACATGGAGAAACACACTTCAGTGAGATGTCCGTTTCGGTAAATCACCGTCCAAGTTGGCCGATCAGTTCACTACGAAAGAAATGTCTCTGATGAAGAAGTTGTTCGTGGCCCAATGGATCAACACTGGCCTCATTATTCTGTTCGTCAATGCGCAACTGCACGGCGTGACGGAGGACATCCCAGTGGTAAGTCGCATCAGTTTTGAAATGGCTGATGCTGACTACTTGTCAGTTCGGAACTACACTGAGAATCGGCGATGGCGAATTTGACGACTTCACATCGACTTGGTATAAAGCAGTTGGTATCGGTCTGGCCATAACAATTGCTGTTCAAGTAGGACGTGTTGGTGTTGCTAGGCTTTGGATGTAACACTTGAGCCCACCGAGCCGATTGGCGCAAATGAACTCTAACAATGAGGCAGTCGTGCATGGGCCACGAGTCGCATTGCTCAATGAACAAGCATAGTTATGACGAATCATCACTGATATCTTGATCTATATTCGCCGGCCTATTGACACAATCCTCATCACAGATCGCTTGGGATGCTATCCCGCCTCTGCTGAGTGGAACTGTGAAGCTGATCATGATGCCATTCGTCGGTAGAAAAAAGAAGACTCAAGTAAGAATCCTCTATGATCAGATTGGGATTATGATTAGCGATTCAGGATGCGATGAACCAAGTGTTCAAGTTGCCGGATTTCAACCTGGCGTCGCGACTAGCACAAACAATGAACGTGTTATTTTGCGCGATTATGTATTTCCCACGCTGTCTTGAATGATTTTACTATAGTCATTCCATAGGTATTCTTCGAGCATGCCGATATTGTTGTTCATCGGCGCTCTATACTGTTTAGTGGCTTATTGGGCTGACAAGATTTGCCTTCTTCGGTACGTACCACTCTTCGAGTAATTCCCCTTCATGTGGTTCACTGTAGATTGTCCGCAAGGCCACCGGCTTTTACCCAGGATACTGTGATCGGTGCAATCAAGTTGTTACCCTTGGCAGCGCTACTGCATTGTCTTTTGGCATTCTGGATGTGAGCTCCCGCGCAACTTCTCCCATCACTATAGTCGTTTTTCAGGCTCGGAAATCAGAACGTTTTCCCGAGTGATTTCTTCACGGACGCCACTGAACAACGGTGAGTTCAAGCGCCATATATGACTCGTTATCATATTTAGTTTTCTTCAGTTACATTGATCGCTATATGAGCGGTAGTAATGCTAAGCGATATGAACAGATCATGTACAGCGGTGTTCCAATGGGTGATCTCGACTCATTCCAATGGTATATCGAGGCTCGGATAGAAGACGGTTTCAGAAGAGCTGCTGTTGGGCAAGCTATTCTCATCGGAATCATAGTCGCTTATTATGCGGCATATTTTTGCTATTATGTCTTCGGATCTCATTTAATAGCTTGTATGCGAACTTGCTGGCTGTGTTTACTTGGTAAAGATGGTAGGAGAATGAGCGTCGTTACGAATGAGACGTACACGGACGCAGTAGAAGAAATGATGCATTCTGGGGTGATACATTCTTACGAGATGAGAAGCAACCATCGATATAAGCTGGCATATACAGCAATATCGGAGCTAGAACAGAGACAGCTACAAGAACGCTCCGGTGCGCAAGACCAGCATCAGCAAGGGTCAGCGGTAACACAAATGTCGCCTTGTTGTTCAATGATGGAGGTTTGAATTAGATCAGTGAGTACGCTGACTTGTATATTTATCAAGTTTTCAATCAGGATTTTTTAATCAATCTGTTAGCCGATCTTGACATGTCTAGCTAGGCTTGTTGCCGTCTGTGATATCATGCTTGTTGTTGTTCACCCTCTTTTTAATGTTGAGTTCATCGGATCCTCAATTAACAGTACCATACGTTGGTCGATTCGGAAATTGTTTTGAGTGTTATTTACGCGCAATGCAATGGTGTTCGATTAGGAATGGTAAGAATGAGTCGCGGATAGCGGCCAACTCGTCGGAGTCGAGGAATCGGAGTACTGCTGATATCTCGAGCAGCAACAACATGCACCTATTCGACTCGCCGATTAGTATCAGTGTTGCATTCACCATTGCAATACCCGTGGTATCTATCTGTACAAGTAAGCTGTATGATCTCATTCATCACTGTTGATCATCGAGAGTGACGTTCGACGAACGTCGTTCGTATTGTTGACATTTCCAGACTTCGCGATTGTGGGATTATACACTTGAAGTTCAAGCGTATAATTCCACAGTCGTGTGAGCAAAGAGTGCCAAGCACTCAGCGCTTCGCACAGTGCACAGCTCACATCGCCAACTCAAGGTGACGAAGAATTCTCGAGCTTACTGTCATTCATGAGTTTTCAAAGTTTCTCATAACTGGACAATCTGTCATAAATTCCGCGTTGGATTGTCCAGCTTATGACACTGTGAAAACTCGGCTGGAGGAAATCAAAGTCGTTGTCTTGAAACAACGATGTAGCGGAGCATACGATGTCGCCTCAGCCGATGTGCCCAGGTGATCCACCTGGCATTTTCACTTTTTCTAAACAATCAGGCTCTTTATTCCGGTTAAATCTTCCTCCCGAAGATGGGCATGCTATCATAGGCAGTCGAGTTCATCACATTAATTTCGAGGTTCTCTCATAATCAGGCGACGAGAATAGGGAGCGGTCCCTATTCTCGTCGTCTGCGGGCGAGTTTGAGATTCAACCCCCCCCCCCCCCGGGAGTTTACGCGGGCACATAGCGAACATGAAGCCCACATTGTGGGCATGTCTATTCTCTGGTCGGTGAGAATGCCCAGGACCTAGATGCTCTCGTTGACACCGGATCGTATGGCTTTGCTCTCACCTGGAAGGCTTGGTACGAGGAATCCTCTGGTCACTCCTGCAGTGCAGCGCCCATGGGGTGTTACGAATGTTCGGAGCCTCTGTTGATTTCGGAGACGAATACACGATGAACATTTTTTAGTACAAATCGAAATTGACGATCGGTCAGGTGTCGCAGGTCCTCACCTTCGGACTGATATTCAACCAGAAGCCTCCTGTCATTAGAGCTCCTCCAATCAATTTGATGGGTCTTGGCCATTATGAAGGCTATTGTGAACTTCCCGTCTCTGGTGACGCAGTTGCGATCATCGAAAACTATAATGTCCGATATCATTGCTCTCTACTTGTATCCTCCAACTGATCCCACGGGGGCATCCACTGATGGTGGGCCACTCCTGGGTGGAAGCGATCCTGCATTATATGAGGGAGCACTGAAGTATGTCGACTCTTCTATGGGCAAAGGTTACAGGATGAATATTGCCAAGCTACGAGTCGGTGATGTGATTATGACTTGTGGTATCAATATGAACTTAGACCTCGACACCGGCGCCAACTATCTATATGTCCCGGATTCATACTATGATCGTCTTATCAAGGTTATTGGATCTCAAACTAACAAGGCTGCGGATAAGCATATCGATTTCAAGTTCGATTCAAAAGATGAGACATGGTCCCTCCCTTGCCAATACATGAGCCAGTTGCCACTGTTGATGTTTGCCTTATGCCCTCAGGGCTTAACCCCATTTACGATGACATTCATGAACTATGCCGTGGATCACAATGATATATGTCTAGTGACTAGACTCTAGTCATTATCGCCGAGAGCAAAGAGAATGACTGGAGTTTTCCCGTTCGTACGTTGCTCGATCGCGGTATCCATAGGCAATTTCTTCTTTTAAATTGACGGTCTACGGCCGAATGCCTTCCATCATTGTTGGTCTTTTTATGACCGCTCCGTGAGAAGACCTTCAGTTGGATTCGCCATTCTCGTGGCATAGTTCTACATACAACATTTGGAAGGATGCTACTCGCCGCGAATCATTCGTTCCCCTGAGAGATAACTATTTGGCTATTGAGCCCTATGTGTTCGCGAATTAGGATTCAACTTGAGATTTTTGAGTTTATTATGAGTACATCATATCACCGAACAAGGAACTAGGTTCAGCCGCTGAACTTCATCGATAGGCTGCAAATAGAGATTCCAGTTTGAGTAGTATTTCTCGCAAATAAGCCTTCAATTTCGTGATCAGGTGAGTCGATTTCGCTGATGGAGACATCAGTTTGATGTCAGTAATTTCCGGGCCAATCGTGACCCGCCGCATCAGGGCACGAACTTTCTGGGCTGCAATATGTAACTTGCGATGATGCATGAGAGCATCTAATGACACTGTCCTTGAAAAGGACTCCTCTTCTGGAGATTCGAGGCATCACTCGCGCAGAGAACAAAGCACATCCGATGTGCTGACTCAGCAAATCGGCTGTCTCGTGGTGAACATGAGTGCACATTTCATTAGATCAGAAATTCAAAGAGCTCCTAAAGAGCCTGAGCTTTGTGGAACAGTTCGCATTCCTCATCGAGAAAACAGGCTTTCAGATTTTTTCCTCCGCCACATTTAAATTTACACAGTGATCCTGCGCTGTCTCCCGTGGAGTTCTCTACAGCTGGGACGGGTTAAGTGGCAGGGTTGAAGGCCTCACATTTTCGTATACCATTCTGATTCGTCCTCTACAAGGCAGAAGTTCTGATGAGCCCTGCAACCTTCCCTATGTACATACTTTGAGAGGTCCAGACTAGCTCAGGGCAATTTCCCTTGATCAGATTACATTGTGCTGAGCACACGCAACTGTAAATATAGATTGTCCGCTGATGCTGGTATAGCTCTTTCGTTTTTCATTGTCCGCCGTGTGGAATGCACAAGAGTTCATTTGCGAAATGTCTATCTCGCTGCAGTCAAAGCAAACCAAGTCCCCAGAGAAAACATATGGCTCGCGGAACTTTATCGAGCTTCTCAGCTTGGGGGGAACTAAACCCGCTTTGAACTGGGAGGGTTTACAGCCCGTTGGAGAAGCGCGACGGAAATACGATACCGACTCGCGGTAAGCATTCATCATACATTCATACGACAAGACTGACGATGCTCACATACGACGCAGGTCGTTCGTGCTCTCATTGGCTCCCAAAGGCTGCAAGGCTGGCAAGAAACCGTTGGTGTCATATCCACCGAAAGCCAATCGTGGTCTCGCAAGCGGGGATCCCTCCCTAACTCATTCGACTGGGATGCTCCTACCTTCAAAGCTACCAACCATACTGATACAGGTCAGCGGCATTCAGTTATTGTCCGAGGATCTCGAGTCGTGGCCATGCCTTGCAGCTCCGACCGATCCTGGAACGCGATATTATCAACTGTAAAAGTTCACAAGCTACAGACCACCAGCCGATTACGATATCAATGATTATTAGACTAGCCGCAAAGCGCAGGTGAGCTCGCTAACCCTCGAAATCTGTCCGAATCACTCTTCGCTGGGGCCTCGAAGTCTAGAGCCACATAGCGTTTAGCCCCGCAGGTTCAGCGTAAACTGCAGCACGGCATTCCGCGAGAAAGCACGCAGTGGTCCGCAGAGCGAGGCAGGGACCGTGAATGCTACAAGTGTCCAGTAAACACTGTATGCGCACTGCGCATTGCGCAGTGGTTGAAAACTTTACTGAGCTGCATATCCAAGTTCTCACTTCTATCACAGTTGGCGTGCTTTGAACGCTCGCTAGGATGAGGAGAAAATGCTTCTCTTCAGGGTGCCTCTCAGTGGAGTCGCTTCACTTCAAACTTGGGCGAACGTATTCATTGACCTTGATGCCATTTGCAAGAGGCATTTCCATGATAAGGAGAGTTATGAAGCTTTGGAGAGCATATCCCTCTCTGGCTCGTGCCTGGTAAGATCGTCAACTTATGACCTTCTTGGAATTCATCTCGGATCAGCCGTCGCGTGGATTCGAAAGCTTCGATATTCAACCTCTATACCCATCATCTTTTATTAGGAAGAGGCGATCAATTATCATTGATATCAATCATCCGATTCGATTATTATTATCAACTAAATATTTGAGTGAATAGATACGGAAGATTATCATGTGCGAGTGCCCATGCCCATACAATGTGGCGTCAAGTGACTACCAAGTCGACCTTCCACAGAACCTCGCTTTCCATTCAGGTGGACGGATGGAATATAGCGCTGGAAACACGTAGACATTTCAGTTACACCGACCACAACATTGTTGTTCAACTTGAGTCCTTCCATGAAGGGACCGAGGCAGCGAAGTGTAACGAGAGCGGAGCATGATAAACCTTTGACGTTGCGGCATGCAGAGCGTCGGTCAGATGTGTCACTTTGTATAGAGGGAGGGGTTGCTGCTAGAGCTAGGACACGGTGTGGGAAAGTTGCAGTGGCAGAACAGCTAGCACGGTGCCAGTCATTGAGCTCTGCTGACCTCAGGCAAGCATCAAGAAAGATAACAGTCAGTCGGAGAGAGAATAGCAATTTCGCTGGCAACGTGAGCGATGTGGTTGATAAGCAATGTATTCCATTTATGGAGGAAATCACAACAAAGCCAGTAGAGACGCAGACTCAGGAGTACGTGGCTCACGAGTCAAGCCCGAAAGTCGCGTCTGGCGATATCCCTACGAGTCCACCCGCAAGTTCAGAAGGCCCAACGACTGGGTTGTCGCATAAGGAGCAGCACGACGCTAGTACTTTAACATTCACAAATGAACTATTGGATGATAACCAGGGTTCGGGACATGCGATGGTTGATCGACTCGCTGTGTCACCCTCACCGACGGAAGGTACGTCTACCAGTAGAGAGAGCCTGGTTGGCTCACAAGAGACGGGCCTAGGCGAAACCAGGTTGTACACAGAGTGTCAGGACGCCGACTCATTGAAGGACGCTAATTCTGAAGAGTCTGAATCAATCGAGGGATCTGCTGAGGATCCACATCTTGAGGATTCGCCAGACGATTTGGAGCATATAGTAGATAACGGTTCGTTATCGCTGCTGTTTCACTCGCAAGATGGATCGATGGATAAGGAAAATGCTATGAGCCGCTGTGACGGTGACCCGGGAACATCCCAGATGCAGCTTGCATCTCCACGATGTATCACGCAAGGAGATTGCGATCTAGTTCTGGATGTTTCGAGCGATAAGATATCCACCGAAGGCGCTCCGACAGGGCCTCCGACAGTTCTCACAGCGTCAGCGATACGTTCTTCCCAAGGATCATTATTGTGGAAGGCTCAAGTCCTAGAGCCAGTACATCTAATATCTTCACGGAGCGGTGCTCACATCGAGATACTCGAGGATATAGACAGACTTTTCGACGCCTTGTATAGAGACATGCGTGTTGTAAATTCTATTGCGAAGATCTGATGAGAGGATTCGCGATGAGTATTGCTGACAATTTTTTGATCACATGGGCTGGAGTCTAGACACCATACGTCTGATGTCCACGATTCATGTGCATCGATAATGTTGAGTATTAGTAAGTGAGAGTTTCTTACGATATCCTAGTTTACCTAGTCTATGCCAATGACTGAGCTGCAACACGGAAATCCAGTCCTCAACTTGTTCTGATCTTATCAAGTGAGATGTCGCATTTAGTGTGGACAGAATCCCTAGACTTCATTTCATCAGATGAAGTTCATCTAGTGGTGCGACGTCCTCGAGTAGAAAAAATGTGACGCGCGCTCTACCAGCCCAATATCACGGTGTCACCTCCTCCGTAGGCGGAAGCTTACGCCGCGGAATCATACGCCGTCTACTCTCTAGTAGCGCAATACTACGCAGTGGACTGCCCACAAACTCGGATCAAGGGTCTTGATCGGAAACTGGTAACTCTTCGTGCTTTTTATTTACATTCGCGATTCGGCATCGCTGCGTGATTCCGTAGAAGTCTCCGTTACGGCCACGTTCCACTCAGCGGCGCGTGGCGCCGTGGCACCCAGAGTCCGAGACACATGATCAAAATCCAAGAATGCTGACCAAGTTCCAAGGCGGGTAACCGAAATTTAAGGACTCGGGCCGAAACTCGAAGCGAGCGGCGATTTGGGGCAAAGGCGATTTGTCAAGGGACTTCGTGGCGCGATTTGTTCTTCCGAGCTCTTCGATTTTTCTCTCTTTCGTTTTTCTCCGAGCTTACAGTTGGATTGTACCTGTATTTCAACTACTTCACTGCGTGCCGCTTTCACCTGATGTTTCTTCGAGTATCCCCAATATCGTAGAAAAAGTAGGAACCCGCTGGCCGAAACGCACAATGGGCAAAAGTCTCACCCGCTTCGCTCTGTCTCTGAAGACAACCGCCTTGGATTTTGTCCTTCGCCTTGGATTTTGTACTTTGCCCCAACGCTCGGGCCGATTGTCTCCTTAGGTAGCAGCAGTGACTAAAAATGTTCGCCAATGTCATTCATCTCGCGTCGCTCGCCGTTCTCGCCTATTCCGAGAGATCCACTCTAATTTCCATCAAGCACGGAGCTGACTACGTCGATGTTCGTCATCTGCCCGAAATGCTGAGGGATGCCGGTCTCACACCCGACCCGAAGATCGTCGCTTTCCTGGATACCACTGAGATCAGGAGTCTCGAGTACGTCCATACTCAAGTGGTCAAGACTTCAGCTTCCAGCATCGATAGCGGTGCTCTCTGCAGCTTCGTGACTTCAGCCAGCCGCAATCTAGCTCTGCGTTCCGAATGCGCTATTGATCAATATGCCGAAATCTTCAGTATACCAGATAGCGACGAATACGACAAGGACCTTCATGTGAACGATCGCGATGCTCGCTTCCAAAGGCATCTGAAGTGGATGAAAATGGGCGAAGTATGGCAGCTCCTTCTCCCTCATGTCCAACGGGCTGTCAAGGTCGCCGTTATCGATTTTGGCATTGACTGGACCGATCCAGATTTCGCCCCCTTGAAGGCCACTCTAAAGAAGAGGAGCGGCGGCGTTGTGGACGGGGGATGGAACTTCGTCACTGACTCGTCTGTTTTGACGGACCCTATTGAACATGGGACCCACATCTGCAGACTCCTTGCCGCCAAGAGCAACAATTCCGTCGGTTTGGCGGGGGTCGCCCCTAATGTAACATTGGTGCCACTACAAATAGCAATCAAGAGAAGGCTCGACCTTTCTAGGGTGCTGGAAGCTATAGACATGGCAATCGATCTGGAGGTTGACATCGTGTCCATGTCGTTCGGATTTTCTCTCGATGACCTAACTCAGGAATCAAGATATCTGTTAATGAACGCCCTCTACTTTCTAGAAGAGAATGATATAATATTCGTATCTGCAGCTGGGAATGCTGGTATCGACGCCAGTCAAATTTTTCCTTGTTCGTACGGTGGCCCATTCGGTATCTGCGTAGCCTTTCTGGATGATGACAAGAAGCGGAATGTTCTCCACGAGTATTCAAATTGGGGGGATAGGGTTGACGTTGCTGCTTATGGGACGAGAACCCTCGTCGGTCGTTACGCAGACGGTACCCTGCAGAGATCCAGCGGCTCATCAGTGGCAGCTCCGCTCGTTGCTGGCCTCGCTGCTATCCTTCTTTCGATGAGCATGGAGCCGATCATGGTAAAGCGTTTGATACTGTTGGGAGTGGAACCGGTCAAGAGTGACACATCTCAAACTCTACGAGTCGGAGGTGGTGCCATAAACCCTCTTCGCACCGTACAGGAAGCCATCCGGAGGTTTATATAACCTCAATGCGACTCCGCGTTCGTAAGCACTTCAAGACAATTATCAGTCTTCAGATCCTTCTGTGATTGGCCGGTCTTCGCTGGTGTCTTGTGGGCCTATAATACAGGCCTACATTCGTCTATCGCTGTCTATACTGTAGTCGGTCTATATACGTACAACATTGATGGCCCTGGGCTCGGAATGAGTTATCATTTTCATTCTTCATATCTTTTCTCCATTCTCCATTCGATAGGAGTGATTTTCTATGAACCACTAGTCGAGTTATCATCTTGACGGCGATCCGTTGAGTGCGTGGCTGATGAAAGCGTTTCGGCTCTGGTCACCGATCAACATCATTTGCCATGCAAATCCCCATCCAGTGTAAAATATAATGTTATCTCTCGCATGTATCGTAACAGTCTCTCCTGGCCAGGCATGAACTGTCGATCGATGCAAACGCAGAAGAAAGAATGCGCATCACGAGCATCCTTTTTCAACTGCGAGAAATAGTGAAGTTGGTCTCTCGGGGAAGACCCGTTCGGAAAGCAGGTTTAAAACAGATACTTATCAAGGAGAACAAGATATGGCTGTAGTAGTTCCAGCTGAGTTCCAATCCACCGGAGGGCGTGTTTCTTGTACGAATATTAATTCAACTTCGTTTGCAATGTTATAATTACTGTCAGCTGCTACAGTGTTTGTAATGATAGCTGCGATGTGTGGTTCTTAATCAATTGCCCCTCGTTGATCATTAGTTCTGTGTTCAGTACCGGGATGAAGAGCTAAATTGAAAATCGAGAAGTGTTCACATTATGGTATATACTCAACGCTAGTGACAAAAAGAAAATACTTTTCTGCGATATAAAAATGATCACAAGGTTACTCAGATTTCACAGCTTCTGTAACTTCTCTGATATCTACTTTCACCACTCGATAATGCGCCCCAGGGGGGCGGTAGATCTCAGACCTGGGCAACCACGATAATGGGGTAGTCAACTCTTCTAGATAGCGGAATACCTGGACTCCTCTCTTCGCGGTTCAGAAGCTGTATCAATATGTTTCCGTCTAGAATGCGATTTATGCGCACTCTTGCGTACCGCTTTAATAGCTTCCGATGAGCCCGAAGACCCCTGAGAGATGATAAATCGCAATATGTACATTTCACCAAGAACTGATTCGTATGTAAACTTCTGTTACTAGTGTGGAAAATTTGTGAACCTAGCTGAAAAAAGCGGACATATACTCCAACACTGGCTCTGACAACATTTGACAGGAATAGTGAATTTAAGTTTACCTTCCTTTCGTGCGAGATGCTACTTGGTGGCCCTCCTAGGTTGCGCAACTTTAAAGATCTCACGCATTGACGAGAGACCTCAGGAATGTTGTATTGTAACTAAGAGGCAATGTCCATATATTCCCTATTGCAACCTCTGGCTCACCGGTCCGATATTCACAAAGCGTCGTTTACTGGGTTCAGGTAAGTCGCATAAGACTCTCGGGATGTGGTTTGTACGCACATCCGCGAACACATGCAGAGCTTCCTGTTTTATGTGAACCTGTTCTCAGTTTACACACAGACACTTCTCTTCCCTAAACTCACATGACATTCCGAATTGTCCTCATCTAGTGATACCGTAACCAGCGAATCGAGAGGAATCTATCATGGAGAAAACATACTCCGATTTTCCGCGAAATATTCGTGACTTACTCCAACCACTGTCCAATCAGCGACATCTTTATCGAGCCCTTCAACACTAACCAGAAGACCTCCCTTCTCAGCGTGTATGAGAACACCCGCACCATAGCCCATAGTGTACATAAAAGTCAAATGCAGCTTCTACGCACGAGTCTATCACAATCATCGGTTACCCCAGGTCCGCGTCAAAATTAGAAGGCATCGCGCTGCGACCCTGGATATGCAAGCTGTGAGTATGGCAACAATCCGTGAAGTGATCAATGGTCCTGTTGCCCAGTAGTCGTGGTAGTAGTGGATTCTCTTGTAGTAGCCGATGTCTGAAAGTCGACTCTCTTACTCGCGATTGTGATATCTGCGAACTCACCGTCTTCTGGGCAACTCTATTGCCACCAGCGACTTGAGTAGCAGTTCAGACTCCAAATGGGGCAGTTCGTATTGGCTCCCAGAAAGCGTTGCCACGTATCTGATGCCATTCAGCAACCGAGGAAACTGTTGCTTACTTACTGTTGCCATATACCATATTGGATTCTATCAGGTAGAGAGTCGTACCTGGAAATTCATTAACGACTCACTTCGCAAAAAGTAAAAGAACTTCACGACAGAAATTCATCTCAACGTCCTCCGAATGTAATCGTAAAAACACAGACAGAGAATTTTGAATCAGCTCAGAGCGACTAAAGGGAATCATATATTCTCAAATTTTAGTGAGCGCCGATGTAAGAGTCTCGAAATGTGCCACATTTCTTGTCAAAGAAGTGTGAAGATTACTCCTATGAGACGTATTAGTAACCACAAACTGATCAGGTAAGACTTTCGTGGATATTCGATCCAGTGTTGGAGTAGGAGTATAAGTTCGCTCCCCTCAGCTTAGCTCGCTAATCATATGAGTTTATATACGAATTCGATTAGAAGTGTACAGAAACCATAGAGAAAATCCCAAAATTTTCTCAGAATTTTCATCCTATCACCAACACATGTGGTTGACCATGTGCAAACTTCACCACACTGATTCGAATGCAGTATACTAATGAACATCATCACCGCGAAGACCAAAGCCTACATGGCTCTAGCGCTCGGACTCAGCGTCTCAAACAAACTTCGATGGAGCATCGTGCTTGGCTTCACACCAGTAGAGGCATTCATCAACAACCTATGTTCTTGTGCGTGCATCGATCGTATCTACGGTAGACTTCTCAAGACGGCAGACCCGGTCGATTCTCAACCTCTTCTTCAAGTTCTTTCAACTCGTCGAGAGCGTCTGTGACCGACTCTGGAATAAGAACCTCCAATGAGAGAGATCATAGCGTGGATTATAAGGGCCATGCGGATTCTTACCACACCATAGTCCATTCCTTGCTGACATCTCTTCAAAATCACATCACATACTAAGTTGATCAGATCGCGCAAGCTCATATTCCGGGCTCGAATTTCCTCAGAAATCAAAAACTAAAATAGAAGAAACACATCTCTATTTTCCTTGATAATGTTTGAGCGCCGTTCATGGTGAAATATATGTTCGCTTTTCAGAGCTGAGTTCGGGAGTTTCCTCACTAATTATACAAGTTTACATACGACTTGGGGTAGAAGTCTACCGATGAGAATTTGTCAAAATTCCCTCATAATTTTCATATTGTCACCAACACTTCTGCATATTCCCACATTGGTTTTTAGGTCTACTCATAGTATGCTAGACAGTCACTATCGGTGACCTCGCGTACGCCGCTACCCAAAAACAGGGCAAACCAAATTGTTCATAGGAATCGTAATATTCTTATCGATCACATTGCCATGATGCTGATCATTTTGCAAGTCAGTCGCAACACTGTCAAATTTGAATTCACCGATTTGAGGGTTACAATCTTCATTGATCATCACCCTACCAAGTTCGGATGAGCATGCAGTGCGCATTCAGCGGCGATATGGCTCATAGAGCGTCCACAGATACGAATGAAGTACCTGAGACAAAGCCAGCACAAGCTCCCTTTTCTCTGAAGATAATACTTACCATTCGCGAGTTCCGCTCGCTGCGAGCGTTGCAATATTGCCAATGATATTAGAAAACACTTTACATGCAGTGTCGTAACCGAGGGTCTGTTCTACCAGAGGTATGTCATTTTCAACAGACGCTGGCACCTGGTGAAAGAAAATCTGAATGCCGTTTTCCCGAACCGTACTTACTCCAATGACTTTAGTTGAGACTTGCATTTTTGCCATCGTCTCTGCGAGTAGGGCAGAATCAGCATGAGTGCCGACACCGCCAACCACCACGACACCGTCTAGAGACAGTTTCTGGCAAGTACCTCGAGAAAAACAAAACTACGATATGCATGGCGATGATGATGATGAAACCATACGTGCGCACGCGATGAGATCTTCGGTAGTTCTCAAAGTGAGATCAGTTCTTCCCAGGAGGTCTAGTCCTGACTGGTTACGATACAGCGAAAGCAACTGATCCGAGTCCAAATTCACAGTATACCCTTTCACCTGACGACAATGATTCTGAACATCAGCCTGATCAGATGAGGCTGATCAATTACGAATCCCAAAGCCCCTAGGGCGATGCCAATGAGTTGACCTCCAGGCTGAGCATCCACATACGACTTGAGCCCCCAAACTATGTTGTGGCATCCAGGTGACTGACGACCCAAGAATACGATACCGATACGTAAAGTAGTAGTGTGGAATCTATAAACGAGTCCACCATGGGCTTGAACTCGTGTAGGGACTCTTACAAACTGAATAAGCTGTGTTTCCTCATCATGTTTGAGCCGCCTCCCACCTCAGTGGTCAATGATTCCGATCGGTCTGAGACGAACTACAGAGTAACGAACATGCTCAACTGTTCATGAATACAACAGGAAAATTCTTGTAAATTTTCTCACACCTCAAATTTTGCGTAAATTTTCATAATGTAGCCTTAAAACTCCTGAGCTCCGCTGAGAAAACAAACATATTCCAAAACTGCTCTATACAAGTTCAGCGTTTGAGTTCTAATACCAAGTCAACCGCGACGAGCTTACCTTCATCGCCTTCGTTTTGCTCTTCCCTCACAGATGTGATTCTTTTTTCAGTGGGGAATTTGACATCCAAATCTGCCACCGCGACAGTTTGAGAGCGAATCTGAAAAATTACTAAAACAATTTTCAATACCACATCGTCACCTTTCTGGTTTGCGAGAAATGCGGTGATGAATGACCATTCCCTGACGCGGCGAACTCCCCAGGAACTTCCCCTCCTCGTTGAGCGCCGATGCTCACCGCCGACACATCGCACCTTAGAAAAGGGTAATCAACGAAATGGGAGCCACTACACTTACGTATGAGGGAAAGCCAACCTGAGTAGTGATACGGAGGCCCGTCTTGGTGTTGATTCTTGGTGACGATCGGTGACAACACAGAAACCGCTTGTGAGCGATCTTGGCAGGAGGGGTTTGTATCTTATCAAGTGAAAAAATAAAGTCGAGTCGGATACATTGGAGTTTCACCCTAGTGATATGAAAAACACGAGTGAGAAACATATTTCACGACTATTGCAAGGCGCAGATATTGCGTTTTACGCCACTCCACGTAAAACGGGTGAAACTCCATTGTTTGGCGCACTCACAATTTCGAGACTAGTAGACAGATAAAATTGTGAGCGACAACTTCACCGGCGTAACAGGATCATTCTCGTCAATGAGAATCACTATGGAACTACTGTCGCGATCATATAGAGCAAAGAAAACCGCGATGTAAAGTAATGCACCCTAGTGATATGAAGAACACTAGTGAAAAACACATTTCACGACTACTGCATATCACCGCGAATATCGCGTTTTTCACCGAGTTTTACTACGCCACTTCACGTAAAACGGGTCGTGAAACTCCAACGTACACCCAAGCAAGTTGTCTAGTCTACTCCAGAATTGTCAAAAACTAATTAGCAACTAATATTCTGATCTATTCCACGATGAATGGCGTTGATTCTTCATTCCGAACAATGTTAAGAAATACATATGGTCACTCACATATGTCGGTGACAATATGAAAATTCTGAGGAAATTTTGCGAATTTCTTTCCGGTTCCTGTACACTTCTACCAGAATTGAGAAAACTCTTCAACTCAGGCGAGGAAAGCGAGCATATATTCCAACACTGACACGAAGACTTTACCCGAGCCTCTCTTCCTGTAGTGGGGACAACCCACCGTATCTCCACGGTAGTGATATTATACCAGTTCGTGTACCTGTGGCCACCTGCGTTAGCTCGGAAACTTCAAAATGAAGAAATCACGTTTTGTTGTCCAATAAATGCTGTTGCCAACGTGAGAGAAAATATGCACGTAGTCATGACAGTATCAAAATTCTGAGAAAATTTTCGGAAATTTTTCTGTATACTTTCATCCGAATTCCCATGTGAGTTTCTATGCTTATGTTCAAGCACTTAAAACTCCTGAACGATAATGAACAATAACGCTCGAGGAAGTGAACTGGGCAGTAGATTCACCTGCGAGAAGGCCACTGCGAGAAGTTATGTGAAAGAATGTTTTCCGTGTTGGCGTTCCCGGAGGAATACATGGCAATGCTTCTAGTCTTGTGATGATATCTAAAATCCACATGACAGTTTCTGAGGATAGTGAGGTTCGTTTTAAGTGTCTCAGTCGACTCGGATGAGCGAAAACGATAAAAAATCTCATTACAAATTTTTCACAAATTCATTTCCGATTCATAAGGAACCTACATACCGACAGTGGACCTGTTGCTGCTATAAAACCACACTGTGAGATTCAACAAGTACCGATCTCATTCACACACGTTACATGTCCGATAACACATAGGTTGGAATGCAAATCATCGCTCAATCAATGCGAGACTGCTTCGGGACAATCAGGAGGCCTTTCCCGTGAGTAGCGAGATTATCTCACTACCCTAATTACACATTAAAGTTTTACCCGTTTTACGTGAAGTGGTGTAAAATTTGGCGAAATTCACTGCATGCAGTAGTCGTGAAATATGTTTTTCATATCACTAGGGTGGTGAAACTCCAGTGTTGGAATAAAAGTTCGCTTTCCTCAACTGAGTGCAGGAGTTTCCTCACTAATTATAAAGGTTAACAAACAAATTCGAGTACAAGTTCATAAAAATCAACGAAAATTTCCTCCCAGAGTTTCCACAAATGTCACCATGTGTACGTTTTCCCACACCGCATTGTAAATATGTAACTATTCATATCTTCTTTAGCTAGTTCATAACAGAGATCTCTTCACCCCTCCACGACTCGCGACCATCGTAACATGCGAAATTACAAAGCCGACAAATTTTTTTCTTCTTACCCTCAGGAGGTATATAAGCCGCTAATAAGGATATAGTCAAACTCTCTGATAACGGGCCCTCGAACTGATATGGTCCCGGCTGGCGGCTATGTGTAGCCATCCTGAGCAAGGAAGCATGGCCAGCTCCACACGATCAATATGCACATGTACATGTATTATGAAATTCCCGAGGAAATTTTAGAAATTTCTTGTTAGTTTCTGAACATTCGCGCCCGAACTTCCATAATTAGCGAGCGAACTCCCGAGATCAGCTGAGAAAACCAAACATATATTCCTCGAACACTGAAACTTACATGTCGCCAATTCGCAATCTATTGTAGATGTTCATCACATGATCATCTCTAGTCTGAAAAAAAGGCATACGTCTCTTCATAACCATCGAAAGTTGGAATTTCTCACAAGTAAGTGCATCACACGGTTGTTCCACTTCGGTCACTAGAGTGCGCTCAGTCATAAAGAATATGCATATAATCAACTACACGTGTTGGTGACAATATGAAAATTCCTGGAAAATTCTTGTTGGTTTCTGTCCACTCCTACCCTAATACGCGTGTAAATTTTAATAACATAATTAGCAAACTCCTGAGCTCAGCTGAGGCAAGCGAACATGCATTACTCTGACATCGAAGTTTCACCCGTGATATGAGAAACATATTTCACATTTCACTTCACGAAAAACGCAAGTGAGCAGCGAATAACGTGTAGTAAAACTCGTGATGTTTTTCACGTGATATGGAGTGATTTATCCGGCGTAATTCGCAAGGTGCTTTCACTTCATTTCATATCGCGTTTTTCACATGGACGTAAAACGGGTGAAACTCCATTAAATCTCACACACGAGCCTTCGATAGCCGAGAAAGTAAATACCAAAACTTACACAAATCTCCCTTTTGGACACCAGCAGGACTTTAGCCTCTCTCTTCAGTTTCTG
>NW_003211319.1:144282-152393 GCF_000006405.1 Perkinsus marinus ATCC 50983 | reverse complement strand
CTGACGAAAAATCCTCAAAAAAAGGAAAAAAAACTTTCCAACGAATCGATTGTTCTCTTCTGAAAACTTCAAATCGGATGAATTTATCCGCAAAATTTCCCGAAAAAAAAACCAAAGTTTGTGAGTAATCAAGTATTTCAACTGTAGGCTCCATTTCATCTATAGGAGATTCTTACTTTCGGAGGAGGGGAGCTAGCGGAATCCCGCCGATGCCCCACTTAGAAGTGTCTTCGAGCAAATCTGTCACAACTGCCACGTAGCCGTTATACCTGATTTACGGTATGAAAACAAAAAAATTTAAAAAATAAAATGAAAATTTCATTTTTTCATTCTAGTTTTTTAGTGTGGAAAAATATGCACACTACATGTGTTGGTGACGATATGAAAATTTTGAGGGAATTTTGGGAAATTATTGTTAGTTTTTTTGAACATTTCTTCATTAACGAGAAAACTCCCAAGATTAGGTGAGGAAAGAAAACAAACTGATGCTATCGTTACCTTCCCCTCGGTGCTATCGCCAACGCTGCTGCAGCCTGGCCTAACGCCCATCCAAATTGGCAATCGAATTTGCTCGGAAGAGGGCACCGCGCTTCTTGGCCGAGATAGTGCACTCTCAAACACGGTGTGGGGAACTGAGAAATACCACAAACGATCTCATAGGATTACAATAGGAACACATTCCTGAGAAAATTCTTGTTGGTTTTTTCACACTTCTACCCGAAATCGTGCGTAAATTTTTCATTATTTTTGCGTTGTGAACTCCTGAGCTCAGCTGAGGGTATCGCACAAATATTCCACCACTGTATAGCGATCCTACTCTTCAAATAACAAAGTGTCGAATTTAAAATTCAATAATACAAAAACAATAATACAAATGACGCACTCTTAGTGAGAGTAAATAGTAGTGGTAAGCACACAAGAAAAGTGAAAAAATTCTACGTGAAAAACACCGAAAAAATAAATTCTCTTCACGATGAATATATGCAAAACATGCAACGCTTCGCTCCGCCTTCCCACTCACTTCCTCCTCCATATCTTGAATAGAATCCTCATCATAGCTCTCAGTGCCAGCTAGCGAGCTGCCTCCTTGCGAGCCCGGCCTGAAATTCCATCATCAATAGTCTTTGCATATTTTTTTTCTCACTTACCCAGAATTTCCGCCACACAAATCTTTAGCTGCATTTCGTCTGTGAATGCCCTCGTTCATGACACCTGTACGGCGTTCCCATAGTTTTCATTATCGAAATCTCGAGAGCGACTTACGTATATATTCCATCACCAGCATAGCGAGAAGCCTTTCTGGTTCAGTCCCCACTTCTATAGGCTTTCCTTCCATATCATAGGCCTACAGTTATTGTTCAACAATTTCCAATAATTATGGTAACAATATACAAAATTCAAATTATTCCCTACATGTGTTGTTGACAATACAGAAATTCTGAGAAATTCTCATTGGTTTCTGTACACTTCTACCCTAATTCGTATGCAAATTTCTATAATCAACGAGGAAACCTCCTGAGCTCAGCTGAGGAAAGCGAACATATATTTTAACACGTCTTCACCAAGTTGTGGGAAAGCCACCAGCTGAGTGTCACGCATCAGGCATTTCAATAAAACACTCAAAGACGCGAATGCATGTACAGTATCCTAATTCTTACCTTCACGAGACGATCCTGGTCAGACCTTGGCAGCTGTACGAAGAGGTCCAAACACGGTGGAGATAAACTGATGACGACAACAAGAGTCGTATTATAATGGAGTTTTACCCGCTTTACGTGAAGTGGCGTAATACTCTGTGAAAAAAGCCGAAATTCGCGGTGAAAAGTAGTAGTCGTAAAATATATTTTTCACTAGTGTTTTCCACATATCGGGTGGAACTCCAATGATAATATAACAAAGAACTTACAGTCGGAGAGCATCGTCGATGGAGGGCGGCTTATCGATATCCGAACAATTCTGTTGAAGTTGACGGCATTCACGCTGAAACAGGAAACTGATTACTAGGTGGCCTTTCAAGGGCTTACCTCGAGTTCGGCGAAGTGTGGTAGGAAATCGTAAAATCCATCAGATATGAGAATCTAATGATTCGAAATCTCTTCCTTAGCAGTTAGTCATCAGCTCACCGTGCCGCTCCGGAGTCGGTGCATTTGGTAACGTGTTATCATCAAATTGGCAACAGTCTTTACCAAACTCCTCAGAGTTTTCACGCGTCCATCGGGACCACACTGGGTCAAGTCCTCAGCTAAAATCGTATAAGTCGGCCGCACCTGGAAAGAAAATGCGATGCTAACATTGAACATTCAATGCTGTGTTGATGAAGTTGTTTCTGACTGCAAACTCGCGAGTTCAAACGACTCCTGTGATCTGAGAATGCTGTGTAATAAGATTCAGTTATCGAGTAAGGAATGGCAAACTGTTTGTATCGACTTCAACGGAACGAGATGAAAATATGTGCGCTTCCCTCAGCTGAGCTCAAAAATTTCCTCAAAAATTTCCTATACGAATCGGGAGAAAAGTGTACAGAAACTGACCAAATTTGCTGAGAGTTTTGTTATTGTCACCAACACGTGTGGTTGATTGTATGCAAATTCTACCACAATGAATCTATTTGCCGGTTAAATCCACGAACTTAGCGGGCGAAGAAATCATACTCACAACTAGTGACATCAATTTAACGATAGATGAATCGATTTCTGAGATGCATAGGGAGCAACTCACTTGAAGGGCCACCTCCAGTGTCGCTGTACTCGAACCACACCGAATGAAATGATAATCGATATGCCTTCCAGATGAGAGACCATCCATTGCCAAGTTGCCAGCAAATTCACAGCTGACCTAAAAGACGGCTAATGAGTCATCCCGCTTTCACTCACTTGCTGTTACCGTCATTGCTGAATCGAAACCGAGAGTGATGGGCAGCCATTTGGGCACATAGACCTACAAAGAGCTGTTTATAGTGTTAGAATATATATATTTCATATTGCCAACTACATGTGTTGGTAGAAATATGGAAATTCTGAGGAAATTTTTGGGGAAATTGTCGTTGCTATTGTACACTTCTAACCAAAATCGTGCGTAGATTTCCTCAATGTAGTGAGGGAACTCACAAGCTCAGTTGAAGAAACCAATCATATATTCTCACACTGATATCAGATGAGCTCAGGAGCTTTCTCATGACATTATGAAAAGGAGCTACACATGATTAATGGCAGAAGTGCACGAAAAATACGGTGTTGTCATCAACATGCGGAGTTGACCATGTGCATGTTCCGATCTACACTCACGTTGCAATTGGGTGATTGGAATACCGAAATTATCGACACCCTCTCAGCCTCCGGTACCGATTCGAAATAACACACGAGCTGTGATACATGGGAAATCTGAGATAGGAGTGCATCAACAAGTTGTGTACCCGTGACTGACTTCGGCTGGGCCGCCAGCAACGACGAGCCCATGCAGACCGTATTCGCGGCAAAGTGCATGTATCTCTTTGAAGTCGCCCTCATCCATGGCACGGAGGCTACCGTAACTGTGGATATGACGAAACGCACATCAGAAGAACCACGAAGTGAGATAGGATATCAAAATATATGGGCGTGTGGTGTAGTGGTATCACGTCTGCTTTGCATGCAGAAGGCCCCGGGTTCAAACCCCGGCACGTCCAAACTTCTACCCTATGAACTTGACAATATTTTCATATCCACTCCCTACCGTAATAGATCCGATCCACCTTGGTTGGCATAACTACTCAAGTTTGGCATCGCATTCAGCTCTAGGAAGTTCCCACTAGCGAACCCGCTTGGGCCGTCCATGAAGCCCAGCAGACGATACTTCTCTGAAATCACATCTGTCATCCCACGACCACTCATCTCAACATACTGAATCTTTGTTCAAGATGGTCATTCACTCCCAAGACGACATTATGTATACCCGACGCTGGGCCCCATGCACCAGTTAGCATCACACCAATGGTAATCTGGAAGGAACACAACTAAACTACTTCAACCATCTCCAACAACTCACTTCTTCAGTGAAGTCTTGCGCAAGCCCAGTCTCCTCCACTGAGGGACGGAGCATAACCTAACACGACATCCTCCTTAACGGAGTGAGGGCAGATGAACTCACTGGAGTGTCATGGGATCTCAGATGGGGCCAATCCTCGAAGACCTCAGGGTCCAACTGTAGTTTGCTCTCCTCGACCCGCTCGATCACATATCTCGTTTTATCGCGGTTAACAACATCAGGCGTTGCAATAGCTGAGCGGTAATTGAGTAAATGTAAAGTGAATTGTCCGACTCACGCCGCCGATTGCATAGTGATTCCATCAGACTTCGATGTTGGAAATTCCGTACCGCAAATGAAGTGCCTCTCGTGAAGCTAACACTGTCATCATACCACCTATACAACAACAATATAGACAACAAAACAACCTCTAATAGTTCAGGTCACTCACTTGAAAGGGTAGTGATACTCCTGTCGTGGTGGCCTGGTTTTAGTGCGAGCCTTGTGCGCTTTAAAAGAATGCGCCGGAGCACTTCCCGTCGGTGAACCCAATGGTATCGACGACTCCGACCTCTCAGTACGAACAGACAGTTTATGACGCCTCTCGAATTTCCTTGGCATATTCAAACGCGGCCCCATGGGGCTAGCCCCGGGGTGCCCTGTAGGTGCCGCCGTTTGCTCTGCTGATTCCCCAGTGGAGGTGCTCTCCTTGGCTTGGTCAGCACTCTGGGCACCACCGCCCGCGTCGGTGGTGTCGGCGGCGGCTTCATCCTCCATAACGAACAAAGCCCTACTACCACCACCACACATTGGGTCGCCCTATTTAACAACTATAAGCACCAACAGTCTTGTTAGAAACCTTAATACACTACTTGCCGAAAACAACAAGTAAGTTCATTACCTTCCTTTCATGTCACCAACAATACCATACCGATTTGCACAGACAATGTAATCTCCAATCACCCCAAGCCGCCGCCGCCTAGACACTCACCCACTCCAAGATCTCCCTAAGAGGATCTTCTCCAAAAATGCAGCCGCTACCAACGTCAAACCATCAACAGCGCTATTGTATAGCCGTTGCGGAATTACAATCAACTACCGGGCATGTTGATGACCATGAGGAGCTTTATGGATTCTCACTCGTTGGCTTCAAGATGACATACACTGGTATTTCAAGCCGTGTATAAAACTCCCAAGCTCAGCAGCTGAGGAAACCAAACATGAGTTACCCATTCAATAAACCCAAAACTTGCCATAAAGACCCGTTTACGAGCTTCTCATTTTTTCTATATATATTCCACTCCAGTGTTCAGATGATCATATCCAATATTACACTTCTAAACAAGCACCAGTATATACTCCCCATAGACCGCTGCGATGATCTCCGTCCCTTCCTTCTCCCCGCAGGTCGTAATCGTCTTCATTACTAATCTGAGGGAATTCAGCTACACTCCCGCCTAGTAGAAGTCTGGCCAAAATCACCACAAAAAACATCGCTCCGCTCCGCTCAAAGAAACAAATTCGATCACTACTCATGTTTAACATATAAAGTATTACATATTCTTCTTTCCAGTAAAAAAGTAATCGGGAAACGTCGGAGGTGAACCGACGCCAACTTCTGCTGAATGCCCCGCATCAGGAGTTACGGATTGACAACAATAATTATATTCTGGTCACTCGCACAAAACGAAATTTCGGTGCTGCTTCGTATCACGGGTGGAAATGCAATCAATTCAAACATAAATTTTCCGATTTCTATTTTTATTTTTCACGACATCATCTTTTCTCGCACCAGATGCTTCCGTCCATACAAAGCCCCCGAGACTCCTCAGCATTCATATAATACTCACACACTAATCGTGCACTCCCATTACGTACGCCATAAAATAAAGTTGATCACACCACCAAGGTAGTACGAATATCACAACTATTTCCATCATTCCCTGTAGACGGACAAATCACAGCCCAGGAAAGTAGCCGCAGACTCAGCGAAAGACCGAGACCGATGTACACATTACATCGATCGATAATTACCAGTTATTCTGCCAGGGTTCCCCTTTTCACATATATCAGTTCATACTGATCAGTCCACTTAGCCAATCGCTGGCCGTTAGTTATCAACGACCTCCACAACATCTAGTACTACTTTCGACTGAGTAGACAGCATTGAAACCAAAATCTCTTCGCATATAAAAATTAACGAATATTTCGCGAAAGCCCATACCAGTAATTGTGATGAAATAATTCGAGTGAATTTGAGATTTCCCAAACGGTTTTATTGGTTTCCACAGATCTCTCTGACTATCATACCATAACTCTCTCCGTTTCAACAGTTCAAACAAACCGTAACACAATTCCGGCCACGCCCACATTCATAATCACACATAGGAGTTTCACTCGCAGAACGAAAACTAGTGTTTTTCGCCTCTCAAATATGAAACGTGTTTTTCACATCGCGGGTGAAACTCCACTACCGATGATGTGTTCCATTGAGTCGACCAAAGATCAACACAAGAGAATCAGCCTTTGAGATTTGTTGGTCCCCCTCAACTCTTCACTACCTTCACCAGAATGCCGTTCGAGTTCACCACGACTCATCCTAGTGTAACCAGACTGTCTGTTATGGTCATCAGAAAATGGAGCTCCACCCGTTTTACGTGAAGTGGCGTAATACTGTGCGAAAAACGCGATATTCAGTAGTCGTAAAATATACTTTTCACTAGTGTTTCTCATATCACGGGTGAAACTCCTTCGTATAAACTGCATAAATCGACCACTGCTATCCACTTGATATCAATTTGGTTACCCATGGTATGAAAGAGCTAATGTGAAACACACGTCTCGTATAATCAACGATGGAGGATCTGCCATTTCGCACAGAGTCTACAAAATTTCAGTGCTTTCAGTACAGCCACATACACCCGAGTTATAGTGTGCAAATATTATGCATAAAAACATGACGTATATTTATTTCCAAATTTTTCAAAAACCATCTCTGAATATTCATCGTCGCCTACAGATTTACATCGACAATTCCTCACAAAAACGTAGAATTTCCACTCGGACGAAAAAAAACTTTTCCTGCTGACCCCATCACTACTATCACCGCTAAAATTTCGATTTTCCACTACAATTTCAATTAAACGCAATATATCACTAACAGATAAAATATAAATCACATATTTTTTTCTTTTCCGGTCAACATAACCTCATGTAAATAACATGCCCATCCTCTCGCTTTCATTATCACCTCCTCGTTCTCAAACTCTGAAAACTAATGTACTTGGAAGATCATGATTGACAACGGGATATCGCACGATTGATTTAGCGCGCGCCCGAAAATCGACTCGGTGAATGGTGGGATAAGTGTCAACACATCAAGATAGGCAGCAGTCCTACTTACCACCCTGGTCAAAAGAGGAGCACCGTACAGGGAGAATGTTCTACTTATCCTTCCCTGTTGAATCACACAGTATATCTGATCAACAATGAAGCAAATTACCGCGCGCCACGAAATTGCTTCTACCAGGTGGGCTGCAATCTCCCCTAGGAACTCCATAACTCATTCCTAGAGTTGAGTGGAGAGTGGCCGAGTTGATACAGCGCCAGTACACAGCGAAAGGAGTTCCACTTATAAAAACCGAAGCCGTGACCTGAACGAGGAAGACTTGCGTATTGATAATACGGTATCATACTGTTGTGGAATTCTACAGCGAGTCAAGTGAAAGGTCACCAGCTCTCACACGCACTGAAATTTGAGAGGACCAGCTTATTCCGCCAGCACTATGCTGGCGCGGCAGGCCACGCTTAGGTTTATATTGATAGTAACTCTGAATGCGAATACTGGGCAATTAGAAAACGCAGTACAGCAATGGTCGTCGACAATTTGTCGATGCAATGTTCTGTTTGAGAGTTTCAGCCAGTACATGGCGAGCCTCGGATTCAGGAATCCACTGGTCAGCGAATCATCACTATGCCTAGATGTGGCATAAGCGTGTAGCACAAGAATGCAACGTCAAACCTGCAACAGCCTACCGCATTGCTAAGGCTCGCAGCTATATTGCTCGACCCCGAGGGGGTCGGAAAGCATACAAAGTCACAGAAGAGCG
>NW_003211319.1:135008-144182 GCF_000006405.1 Perkinsus marinus ATCC 50983 | reverse complement strand
TTCTAGCTCCACACTCCCGCTGCACTTATTACACCACTTAATATTCTTCTATGCACTCCACATTGTCGAATAGCTGAGGAAGCGTATCGACGCCACATTCTCAAACCTTCCTCTGACGAGGCAACATAGCTATCCATTCTGCGCCGTCGTTGGTAGACTCCAAGATGACACAGTAAAGAGTCGCTTACCTTATATTAGCAAGCATCTCGTGCGACACATATCGTGTGACACATATCGTGTCACACATATCCATATCATATCGATAGTGTCCATATCATAAGTTGCACTAGCCCCGTTAAGCTCCCCAGCGTCCGCAGGGAAGATGGGGATGTCTTGCTCAAACGCATCTAGTTGACCGTGCTCCACTTATTCACATAATTCGGGAGTCTGCTGACAAATGACTAACCCCAATCAGGAGGTCGCGGAGCAAGCGATAACGTCTCAGGTATAATTTGTACCATATAGACAATGATCAGGATTGGTGACGCGCCGCGCGTCACGCGAGTCCAAAACACGTGAAATTGGCTAGTTTCCTCCGACTTTTGCAGAGCCACCAGCGCCACAGGGAATTAACCGGCACTGCAGTTTCAAACTCTCCTGCTGATGGCCACTTTTTGTTCTATCACTGTAGTAGTGGCAAAATAACCGCCATCAGTGGATAATTGAAAACGAGAAAATAGCAATCCTGTGGATAACGCGAATCACACGGGATGTTCAATCAACCTCTTCTTAGTTACAAGCACGCTTCCAGGATCGAGTTCTACATGTGAAATTTAATCCGGGGAGCGCTCTGGAAGCTCAGGAGAGGTCTATCGAACACACCGACTGTGTTTACAACGTCCGATAGAAAAACGTCGCACGCCCTTTTCGACCCACCTCTCCCTGTGAAGTCAGGGACCCGGACTCAGGGGTAGTTTGCCAGCTAGGTAGGCACATAGACTATATTAGTATCTAAATCAGACTGCCCAAGATTCTATCACAGAACGCTAAGCTTACCGCAGATACAGCTCTTCCGTAAAATCACAGCTGAACAAATGTCTCTAGTGAAAGTTTTCACCATCGAAGTCACATAAGTCGTCCACCTCTATCCTCAGCAACTGCTTTTTCCACACCACAAGACCTCGCCAAATAGCCAAGACCCATCAGATCAACGATAGCACGGAGAGACAGCCCGTCAATGGTCAACCGTTCAAGCATACAAATTGGGAAGCGATCTTTAGACGCATCGAATCACGTCAGCAATAATACCGAGGTAAACTATGCAGAACATCAAAAGGGCAACTCTGAACACCCCAACATCACAACAGTGCGATAGACAAGTGACACAACTGAACACAAGATGTGTGGGGAGAAAACATAAGTGAACTTTACTGCTAAGTAATAGTACAAATGATCTTATACGATCTACTGGTAATACAAGGTCGTCGAAAGTCTGTTGAAATGCGATGATATGGATTTGAGGCCATTCCTCAACACACTTTGAATGACATGAAAAAAGGTTACAGCAAAAACCGAGGTTTCATAGCCCTTGGGTGAGCTATGAATAGTATATGCTTGTCAACGGAATATCATTATCAAAAACTTCATCTCTCGCACGTTCAAGTCGGTTAGCAATACAAAGATGCTGACCACTGGTGTAGGCAACACAATCGCCCTCATACAGGAGCCTAGTTCGGAGATCCTCATCAATCTCGCAGTCCTCAGAAGTAATAGAGTCAGCATTGCTACGTTGACAACAACGCTTCGTTGAACGAAAGGTACTTCCTGATGAATTCGACGACTCCGATCGTGGACGACGGTTTCTGATAAAAACGATATACCACGATAACAGAAACTCATCCTACCTAGGAGCCGGTGGCTCATGATCGCTATTGGATTCATCACAACTCAGCTGATCACAATCCTCAACTGCACGCCTTTTAATAGCGCCCAATAGATTCACACTGATTGGCTTCTCATCCATCTTGGGTACACAACAGATCAGGGCCTTGTCCAGCTGATCGGGCTCAACAGAGTCTTTGACGATTTCTACAGTACTTTCAATATCAGGTTCATCGACAGTTAAAATCATTACGAGACACAACGGTACGAAGAATGTGGCGTGAAACTCTACAAGGAGCTCTACACTATGCGTTGGGACATGCGATAATAACTGACATGAAAGCGCTACAAAACTCGTCAATTCACTAATTAGGCGGGGTTTCCAATAGATTCCTCCTGAGTACCAAGGGCGTCCCAGGACCGAGGTCTACACGTTGAATTCACTCCTGCGATTGAATATCATGAAAAGTCAATTGAACACACCTCCGAGGGTAACGACATAAGACAATCACCGAGTTGGTAAGTGAATATTTCACATGAATCTATCCCAGGATGTGTTCCAACGCAAAATATCTTTTCGCATTCACGCACTGCAAAGAAACCTAGCTGATATTTAAGGAACAACAACCGTGCATATCTCCGGTTCGCGTCCCTCCATCGCTTCAAGGGCGCTCTTAGTGCCAGCTTGTACCTGAAAATGCACTCACGTGGAATTGAACCCGCGACCTCTCGGATGGTAACAAGCGATCTTACTATATAAACTGGTATTCCCAAGTCTTTAGCAACTTCCACTGCAGAAGCCAGCTTTGTCTCAATGCCGCCAGTCACATCATGAGCAGGTACGCCTACAAGAAAATAGCTTTCGAACAAAAATGTCAAAAAACCACCAAACCATCAATTCCTGATACCATTCCTTCTCCAACTCCCATACGTGGACGCACAAGACAGTACTCACTGCGCGCGCAATTCACGCGCGATCAGGTTGCATTAACCCGTACTTCCCGCTGAAATACTCACATGTTTTGATATTCGACTTCGCATCTCCCCTAGCCGAGATTCTCGGTATCAACTTAGCTCCCTCCTCATTAGGTGGTTTGTCATAAATACCCGCGACCTGCCATACCAAAATTCCATCAACACGCATCTGACATACATCTTACATCTGTCAAGAAGATTCCTCTCGAAGGCTTAAACGCCCGACACATCCAATAGAAAATCGTGTCGCCCGATAAAATAGTGCAAACCTGTTTTTCGTCAAGCACGCAGTCGCCGTGCATCACCGGGATGATCCCAGAGTTAAGCAAACCGCTCAAACCGTCATACAAAACCTGACTCACGCAATTTCGTGGCGCGCGAAATCTTCATCATCTGCCCACCTGTCCCCACATAGTAAACCACGGCAGCTTCTTATCACTGGTCCAGAGGTATCCACAACTTCCTGAAAAATCACCAGCATCCCATGTCGCGCGCCCCGAAATTATTTCTCACCCACTCCTACTGCTTTCAAGCCGTGATTAACCAGTACATCTACCACCATGCTGTTTAAACGACCAACGCTCGCTCGTGTCGCCACAAATCCCTTAGCTAGGAATCTCGACATCGCATAGGCCGCTGAAAATAAAAGAAAACAATCAACTTCATTGTTTTCTTACTTGTGAAGCTTTATTGAATATAGTTTCATGAGTTTCACGCGAAGTAGCGCTATACTCCAAATTGCGCGATATTCGCAATATGAAGTGAATTGAAAACACTTCACAAAATCAAACCGGACAAATAACCCCATATCACGTGTTTCACGCGTTGTTCACTGCTCTCGTGCTTTTTCGTAAAGTGAAATGTGTTTTTCATATCACTGGAAAAACTCCAATGCTTTTTCCGAAATCGGTTCTATTTGATTTCTACTCGGAATTTACTCGGACAAATCTCAACTTCAAAGAACTCATATGAAAGCAATAACATCTCACATTCCGAAAAATGCTCAATCCTATCAGTAGTTATAATTTTGCAGGAAAAATTACACCCGCCGAGAATCGTCCCAGAGACCTCATCATCGTACATCCCTCCTCGGGTTTTCCCGACAACTCCTTATTTCCCCTCGACACCGCATAGTCTTTTGCTTGGAAATGACCAAAACTACCCGCACCGTGAATCAACTGAGACGAATTCACGCATATGCTCCTTACAAGTTGACAAACTTGTTTTTACTGCAACTTGAATATCACATCTACACTATTCAGTCGTCAACTAACGCAGTGGATAAATTGTCCAACACAAAAAAATGTGAGTCATTCGATTTTTCCTAATTTTATCAGTCGCTCCTGAGTCAATTTTCACACTCCTACTACTGATATTCACATTTGTGTATAACGTGGAGATTGTCCCTGCTTTACAAATAGTGATAGCTGTGACACTTTAGCACCTATATATAAGGTTCTAGTTGTATAAGTTGTATTCCTAAACCTACTACTTCTACCAACTACGAGTATACTGGGGTTCGGCCTACTTAGCACTACATAATGCTTCATCACTGTATCAACATTGTTAAAGTCTTCATTGCTGAAACACTACTTAGCCGGAGTGAAATATTTCAGTTTTGAATTGACCCGAGAAAATCACGCGCTCCTTATACTGCCTGACACACTCCTCTAGTGTAGGCGACGAAATTTCCCAAGGAATTCTCAAAATATAACATCATATTTTTCCTCGCGATGCAAGGCTTTCCCCGTTACCATCGGTCTGGCGTTGGATTTCTCAATCGCTTCCACTAACTGCTCGGCAGTCTTACTCAGTACACCATCATCAATGGTCTCGAACTGACATGAATAAAAACACATCGTTGCAATGTACACAATACGCTTCCCCAAACATGACAAAAATACGGAGTAAATAAATATGAGGGGAAACGATGAATTTAAGAATGCAAAAAATGAAGACAAACGATCCCACGACATTCGAGATGAGAATTCTGGAACGCTCGCGAGAATTAACTTTTCGAGCGCGAAGACAACCCTTTAGTCTCAAATTTTGCTTGTAAATTTGGCGCAGGAAATGGGAGCTCATCGACGCGATTGAAGTTTAATATTCACACAAGTTATGCGTATTGATGATAACAAGCAAATTTTGAGGAAATCTTGGGAAAATTTTCTCACTTTTTTGTGCACTTCTACCCCAAATTTTGTGTAAATTTTAATAATGTAGCATTCGAAACTACCGCGCTCAGTTGTAAAAACCAAAGTTATATCACAACACTCAGTCATGGATAGTATTGGAAAATATGCACATGGTCGGTGACAATATGAAAAATTCTGAGGAAATTTTGGGAAATTATTGTTGGTTTCTACGCTAATACGTATATAAACTCCTGAGCTCAGCAGCTGAGGAGCTCGAACATATATTCCTCAACACTTGACTAGGGACACGCACATAGGGGAATTCTATGAGCGATTACCTCATCTTTCTTGGTGCAAGCCGATCCGCCGATCTTTATCACACAAGTACCTGAACATGGGAATTATATCATTACCAATTGTCTCTCACACAATGAAGATTCTAACCACAGTGTAATAGGCTTTGAGGTTTCTGCGAATTTCCGAGTTGAAATTGGGCGAAACAACTTCTGATTTTTTTCGTAAATTTTCCCTGTTTTACATTTGGTCCCCCTCCTCCTCCTCGAGTAAACCATCGCTGCTGCTATACCGCAAGCAACCGTCGTTGCGACTGCCACACAGCCGCCGATCACTTTACTCGATGATGATGACATGACAGAAACTTCAACTGATCATACTAGGAACGTGGGGAAGCCCACTTGCTTATCTTGCAAATCTTGAGTTTCCTCAACGGGTCTGGACGCCTCGAGGAAGCTGCTGCTCAACTGTACATTACCCAGTAGTAAGCGAATACCTCATCTCATAGTTGTGCTTGGTGCTCTACGGCATCTGTTCGGGACGGCTGAGGTTGATGAGAGTCTCACTGGTGATTCATAATTCACCATGTGAGACGTGTATGATTTTGCTTTTCCACGAAGAAACCAATTCACTTGTGTAAGTGCATTGACGTGGCACTTGTTATTATTATTTTCCCTCTAACGACTTGATGCTCATATGTATTCAACCACTTCTCGTTTTTACTCATCATAACAATGCTTGTGTCATCGAAGTAGTTGTGTCACAATTCGACTCGTTTTTGATAAGTAATGTTTTCCTTAATTTTCTGTTGTACTACTTTCGTCCTCACTTGCCCACCGTTTCACATATAGTCTCATAGTCTTTCCCACGGCAAGTGCTCTACTCTACATTAGAGCCAACCCAGTTCATCTATATAATCTTCAACAGCTTAAGCTTAACCGATTCTCAATATTCTACCTAAGCTTAGCCACTTCTGCAGTGGTCAACTTGTGTGTCACCCGGTCTCGGTGCCACAGCTGAAATCATTCGTTTGTCAGTCACCGAGAATGTCATTAACCTCTGAAGATGTCATTTCTGAGGGAAAATTGACTTCTATCGTAGTGGTTTTACATTATTTTTATTTTTTTTGTTTTTTAGTGATTTTCCCTGTTCTCTCAGTCTTATATCTATTTCTATAGTTGATAACAATTGGATTGGTCCCAAGCGTTTTTCTCGTAGTGTTGGCTTTATTACTAGTGATATAAACTCATGTCCTCAGCTGCCACCGATGCTCGAACTGCTGCCGCTGTTAACGCCGCTGCAGTGACTCGTGATTACACAATCAACCCTAGGGTTGAGTATCAGACCATTACTGGTGTCGAGGTAAGCAATCGGGCCTAATCTGTATCTTACAATGTGCAACCTTGGATTCTTCCTCAGGGGCCTTTGGTCATTCTTGACAATGTCAAGTTCCCCCAATACAACGAGATCGTCAACCTCACGCTTGCTGATGGTTCCACGAGACAAGGCCAGATTCTCGAAGTCAACGGTTCCAAGGCCGTTGTTCAAGTACGTTCCCAATCGTCTTCAGTTGTTGATAATTTCTCCCCAGGTTTTCGAGGGAACTAGTGGTGTTGATAACAAGAACTGCTACATCGAGCTCACTGGAGATACTCTGAAGATGCCCATGTCTGATGAGATCATGGGTCGTTCTTTCAACGGTTCCGGTCAGCCCATTGATAAGGGTCCTCAAGTCTTGGCCGAGGAGTACTTGCCTATCAATGGTTCTCCCATTAACCCCAAGTCTCGTCAGTACCCTAAGGAGATGATTCAGACCGGTCTGTCAGCGTTGGATACGATGAACTCAGTCGTCCGTGGTCAGAAGTTGCCTCTATTCTCAGCTGCTGGTCTTCCCCATAACGAGATCGCTGCCCAAGTGTGTCGCCAGGCTCAGCTTGTTCAGGGTAAGGACATTCACGATCACTCCAAGGAGAATTTCTCTATCATTTTCGGCGCTATGGGTGCCAACATGGAAACTGCCAGATTTTTCCGCAATGATTTTGAGGAAAACGGCTCAATGGAAAACGTCGTTCTGTTCATGAACTTGGCCAACGACCCCACTATTGAGCGTATTGTTACTCCCCGGTTTGTGCTTACCGCTGCTGAGTACTTCGCATATGAGCGCGAACAGCATGTGTTTGTCATCTTGACTGATATGTCCTCATACGCTGATGCTCTTCGTGAAGTCTCTGCTGCTCGTGAGGAGGTCCCCGGTCGTCGTGGTTACCCTGGTTACATGTACACCGATCTCGCCACTATCTACGAACGAGCTGGTCGTGTTGAAGGCCGTAACGGTTCTATCACTCAGTTCCCCATTCTGACCATGCCTAACGATGATATTACTCATCCTATCCCTGACCTTACTGGTTACATTACTGAGGGCCAGGTCTTCGTGGATCGGTCTCTACATAACAGGCAGGTGTACCCCCCGATTAACGTCTTGCCCTCACTCTCACGTTTGATGAAGTCTGGTATTGGCCGCGGTATGACTCGTGACGACCACCCCAGTGTGTCCGATCAGCTCTACGCTAACTATGCTGTTGGTGTCGATACTCGTGCTATGAAGGCAGTCGTTGGTGAGGAAGCCCTCAGTGAGGAGGATCACTTGTACTTGGAGTTCCTTGATAAGTTCGAGTCCAAGTTCTTGAGCCAAGGCCCCTATGAGAACCGTGATATCTTCCAGTCGTTGGATATTGCATGGGAGCTTCTCCGTCTGTTCCCTGAGAGTATGCTAAAGAAGGTGCCACAGAAGGTCAAGGACAAATACTACCCCCGTGATCGTGAGGCTCAGAAGGCTACTCAGGAGGCTAAATAAGATGACGTAGTGTTGTCACGATTCATACTCACTGCATTAGTAGTTTGATTGGCTCCTTTAGAGGGAGCTCACTGCGAAGGTGTAGTGATAAGTGTTTAAAATTGTGTAGATGATTATATCATTCAACAGCTGGCGGATCATCGTGTCCTTGTGGCTGTAGTTGATCAGTCATTAAAGAGTGTTTCTTTGCAATATTGATATTCGGAATGTGTGGTGTAACTCGTGGTCAATCACGGGATGGTTATTCTAGTATCTGCGCCTAGACTAGGAAGATTCTGATGGTAAAAAGGCATTTGGAGACTATAGTTGTTTTTGATGTTATTATGATCTTGGTAATGCAGCACGTGCTAGAAAGAGTAGTCTGCCTCGTTTGACATGTAACCTTCGGTCTTGGCGCAATGTTGACGCACTCTTCGCGAGTTATAGAGAATATGTGAAGGTGTGGAATATTCATAGTATACGTACGTAGTCACAATGGATTTGGGCTGAACTTTTCCGGAAGGTGAAAGTGATGGGGACAATACTTGTGTCGCGTAAATTGCTTCTCTCAAGCTTTGCTTGCCTTTCCTAGTATCCTCTTCCCGAGTTAGAGAAAGTCTCACCCGGCAACTCTAGCCACGTATGAATGCCATCGCCTAGGACGCCTTGTGATGCACGAAGATTGACTGCAGAATAATAGCAAAGCTTGGAAGCTCACCCGTAGCATAACTACGCTTCGCTTAACGCTAAGCTTAAGTGCTGAAAGTCGCTGGGCAAGGGTAAAGATCACCATCAGTCAGTTAGTCTGATTTCTTATTCACAAATTCCTGCTATCATGCTTTCTTCCAAGCTCACTTTGAACAACATCTCTGAGGAGGAGATCAAGGGCAAGAGAGTCCTCATGCGCGTTGACTTCAACGTCCCCATCAAGGAGGGTCGTGTTGCTGACAAGACCCGTATTGTCAAGACCATCCCCACCATCAAGCGTGTCATGGAAATGGGTGCCCAGAGCATCGTCCTTATGAGTCATTTGGGCAGGCCCCAAGGTCAGAGGAAGGAGGAGTTCTCTCTCGCCCCTGTTGTCCCTGTTCTTGCCGGTCTATTGGAGCACGAGGT
>NW_003211319.1:107021-134908 GCF_000006405.1 Perkinsus marinus ATCC 50983 | reverse complement strand
GAAGTCAAACGCATAAGAGTAACCAGTCTAGTGTTCACGAACCGCTATACGCTCGTTAGAAACACTGTAATACATTGTGATAACGGCAGCGGGGCGAGACTCGCTGGGAGATATCTATGATAATTCGCGGTCCTACAGGAGAACAGTTATAATGACGACGGCCGGTCCGTCTAGAATGACAAAATATACAGGGAAAAGAGACTAAGTCAACGATAGTAGTATATGCTTGGTGTCGAGGAGATAGTAATAGGCATTGTCGAATGGCGTAGCTCCGGTGATGCTTGGGGCTTCTCAGAAAACTCGGGCAAATTGGACACTTCGAACTTGTTCCGACACAGCGGGCAAGAGGTGCCTCGTAATCGTTGAGACCTTACAGTGAGCCACTCCTCGAGGCACTCGCGGTGGAAGGAGTGACCACAACACAAGACGAAATCGGGACCTTGTTCTAGACAGATACAACAGGGCTCGAGAGACACGGCTTCGAGTGAGGACTCGCGGCAAGGCCTGCCGTTCTGTCCGAGCAACATATCGATCTTACGGCCGACGCTCATTTCGCTCTTAGTCTCATGACGAACCTTCTCGGAGGGACGAGCTGTTGTTCTGGTGTGGAAGAAAAGCATGACGAGTTGAGTAGTAGTGAGTAATGTGAATGCTACAACAACGGGAATCGATATTGATCGAGGCGTAGCTAGTGAACAACACACATGTTCAATAGTAACGCGGGAGAGAACGAGTATTGTTGGCATCACTGTTCGGATAGCTGTGTCGAATCGTCTTGTAACGATTTTGTGTGGGACGTCCGAGTCTGTTCCGGTCGAGGCTATTCCAAAAGAAAGATGATATGAGGATGATCAAACCAGGGATCCCTATGAGTGAAGTAATTTGTGGAACTCGCGGGGACGAATCGCACAAGATAAAGCTCGCTAATTCATTAATTCGCTAATGCTCAAATTCGATACATTTTTTTATCTTGATACAATATCAGTTAGTCTGATTTCTCATTCACAAGTTATTGTTATCATGCTTTCTTCCAAGCTCACTTTGAACAACATCTCTGAGGAGGAGATCAAGGGCAAGAGAGTCCTCATGCGCGTTGACTTCAACGTCCCCATCAAGGAGGGTCGTGTTGCTGACAAGACCCGTATTGTCAAGACCATCCCAACCATCAAGCGCGTCATGGAAATGGGTGCCCAGAGCATCGTCCTTATGAGTCATTTGGGCAGGCCCCAAGGTCAGAGAAAGGAGGAGTTCTCTCTCGCCCCTGTTGTCCCTGTTCTCGCCGGTCTATTGGAGCACGAGGTTACCTTCGTCCCCGACTGTGTTGGTGATGTCGCTATCAAGGCATGTGCCGCCCCTGCTCAGGGAAGTATCATTCTTCTCGAGAACCTCCGATTCCACATTGAGGAGGAGGGCAAGGGTGTCAATGCTAACGGCGAGAAGGTCAAGGCTGCTGCTGAGGATGTTGCCGCCTTCAGAGCTGATCTCACTAAGCTCGGTGACGTGTTCGTGAACGACGCCTTCGGAACTGCCCATCGGGCTCATTCCTCCATGGTCGGCGTTCAGCTGCCCGTCCGTGTTGCCGGTCTGTTGATGGCCAAGGAGCTCGAGTACTTCGGCAAGGCTCTTGAGAACCCTGCTCGTCCCGTTCTCAGCATTCTCGGTGGTGCCAAGGTCGCTGATAAGATCCAGCTCATCAACAACATGCTCGACAAGGTCGATCTTATGATTATTGGTGGTGGCATGGCCTTCACTTTCGCCAAGACCCTCTACGGTACCAGAATCGGTGGCTCCTTGTACGACGCTGAAGGTGCCAAGATCGTCCCTGAGTTGATGGAGAAGGCCAAGGCTAAGGGTGTTGAGATCCTTCTCCCCACTGATTGGCTCTGTGCTGATGCCTTCTCTAATGATGCTAACACTAAGGTGTGCACTCAAGAGGAAGGTATCGATGATAAGTGGATGGGTCTCGATGTCGGTCCGGAGTCCACCAAGCGCAGCATTGAAATGGTCAAGAAGGCCAAGACCATCGTTTGGAACGGTCCCCAGGGCGTCTTCGAGTTCCCCAAATTCGCCACTGGTTCTCTCGCCGTTTTGGATGCTGTTTGCGAGGCCACCAAGGAGGGTGCAATCTCTATCATCGGAGGTGGTGATACTGCCGCTATGGTTGAGCAGGCCGGCAAGGCTTCTAAGATCTCTCATGTCAGCACTGGCGGCGGAGCCTCTCTTGAGTTGCTCGAGGGTAAGGAGCTTCCTGGTGTTGTTGCTCTTAGCGGTAAGAACTAAGTCTCTATTGTTTACGATATAGCAGCAGCACAGAAGTTGTCGCGGATTGCGACTCTGTTACTTCCACATACAGTTTTTTGGTGAAATGCCGTTCAAAGTGTAATACGTATTGAGTTGTTGGAGTGATTCGGGTAATGTACTCACCAAATATTGGGGCAGCTATGCCACTTGAATGTGTGCCTCAATACAGTCACTTATAGGACAATATGAGGGCTACCTTCGTTAGCCATCCAAAGTAATTCCGATTTCCACGAAATTATTTGTGGTCTAAATGCCATAATTAGACCATCTCTGAGTGGCATAGCTGCCCCACTCCGATGTACTGAGGCATGTCGTTGGGTTGAATAGCTTCGTCGAGATAAATTGATTATCCTGAGGTAAATCTTCGAGTGGCATAACTGCCCCACCGACAGAAATCTATCATACTCGGGCGCACCCACTAGTAAATAGCCTTTCACCCTGAGTCGTAAAGACAGCTAAATTGAGGCACTTTCGGTAACGCAAAATCATCGGGGTGAATAAAAACACTGTCGCATTAGGGCTCCATCGACCCGAAGCCAATAGGAGCCCGTACGAACGGGCAGTAAACTCGATGTGTCTGATGAGTACACGAGTTAAAGCAAAGCTATCACTATATATGCACTGAGCGCGGGGAAAGCAACATCCCGCTTGATCTTTCCGGTAGGCATGCCGCTGAGAGGTACCCATCTCCACCCTAGGAGACGTACTCCGTACTAAAGGAGACGACTGAGCAGTACATGCCTCAATGATGCTCCGGGCAACTGCAAAAAATGCGGGGGAATATCAACCTACTACTTCGACTCCTCGTGGAAACCGACAAGGGTAGGGGATAGAATAGTAATATTGTGTCAGTGAGAATGCAACCATTCCGTTGTTAATCAAACCACAGAGTGATGATGAAGTCAAACGCATAAGAGTAAACTGTCTAGTGTTCACGAATCGCTATACGCTCGTTGGAAACACTGTAATAACGACAGCGAGGCAACTCACTGGGAGATATCTATGATAATTTGCGGTTCTACAGGAGAACAGTTATAAAAACGACGGCCGGTCCGTCTAGAATGACAGAATATACAGGGAAAAGAGACTAAGTCAACGATAGTAGTATATGCTTGGTGTCGAGGAGATAGTAATAGGCATTGTCAAATGGCGTAGCTCCGGTGATGCTTGGGGCTTCTCAGAAAACTCGGGCAAATTGGGCACTTCGAACTTGTTCCGACACAGCGGGCAAGAGGTGCCTCGTAACCGTTGAGACCTTACAGTGAGCCACTCCTCGAGGCATTCGCGGTGGAAGGAGTGACCACAACACAGGACGAAATCGGGACCTTGTTCTAGACAGATACAACAGGGTTCGAGAGACACGGCTTCCAGTGAGGACTCGCGGCAAGGCCTGCCGTTCTGTCCGAGCAACATATCGATCTTACGGCCGACGCTCATTTCGCTCTTAGTCTCATGACGAACCTTCTCGGAGGGACGAGCTGTTGTCCTGGTGTGGAAGAAAAGCATGACAAGTTGAGTAGTAGTGAGTAATGTGAATGCTAAAACAATGGGAATCGATATTGATCGAGGCGTAGCTAGTGAAAAACACACATGTAGAAACGTGGGAGAGAACGAGTATTGTTGGCATCACTGTTCGGATAGATGTGTCGAATCGTCTTGTAAGGACCTTGTGTGGGACGTCCGAGTCCATTCCGGTCGAGGCAATTTCAAACCAAAAATGATATGAGGATGATCAGACCGGGGATCCCTACGAGTGAAATAATTTGTGGAACTCGTGGAGACGAATCGCACAAGATAAAGCTCGCGAATTCACTAGCTCAGATTCGATACATTTTTCTATCTTGATACAATATCAGTCGGTTGAGTGAACGTTCAATCGCCGATGCAAAGCACCTCGCTCATCGCAGTCCCACCCACTTGTCGAACTCGACAATCCCGCCCTTGGGCCATGAAATGATCCGTGATACCGCGAGGTCCCGATGGAGAGTGGAGCCATAATTTCTGCCATCAGCAGACCCACAATCATCCAACTCACCAAGGGACCTGCCTCACCCACTCAAAGAAAGAAAAAAAATACAACGGTCCAAGTGGACTAACAACTATACCGGACTTATGTCGTCTCACAATCGCTACCCTTCTAACCACCGCAACATCAATTAGGGAACAATCGTACATCTCGGGCGCGCGCTCCTAGCTCGGGATTTGCACCTCCTAGCACTTCGTGCCCTCCAAGACATTTGCCGTTTCATCAAACAACAACACATGAGCATGATATCGTATGCTTCCTCCGAGTCATTTATCCCATGAAGTATATCGCTACGCTAACCTTACGAGCTCTCATGCTCTCCTGACAAGAAGGACGATAGATGGTGCTCACTGCGAGTGGATCAATCATACGAGTTCGCCCATTTTGTGTTCCCTCACGCGTCGTCGGGCTACGTGAATCGAATAGGTGCGTGCGTGCAAGGTAAGCCACGTCACCGTTGTGCTCATCGCAAGGAGCTGGTGACCAGTACTGTTGTGCTGAGTGCTTAGAACATGTGTATGACCCGCCCATCAACCTCTCAGATTATGAAACGGGAATAACTGTTCCAATCAGTCATAAAGTTATACTGTTTCAGTATTGTTGTGATTTACCAGATGGTTGGTATCATCATTTCACCCCTGCACTCGTGTTGAGCCCTCACCCTTTAACTTTCTAGGTGAGAGATGGAGAGACCACCTGCGTCGACGGCCTCCCCCACTGGCACATACGGCCAACTGTTCTTATCTCCCCTGAGTCCGATTAGTGGTGGACATCATCAATTCGGTGTTCTCGTACCGTTTCTTTCTACCTTCTGCTTGTGCGCTGACCAGTCTCAGTCGTGTTGGTCCTCTTTTTACAGTGAAGTTACAAAGAGTACTCTACGATTGCTATTATTTTTGCATCAATAGCTGCTACGTCCTTGAGCATTAACCCTTGTCGGTATGAGAACACGCTCATAACATCTACTCCAACTCGACAACGCTCCAACAACAGTAGAAGGCTTAAAAATGCTATAATTCTTAAAATTATGCTCATCGTAGTTTTGCAGATTGAAGTCAATCATTTACCGTACACGTACAAGGTATCGGTAAATTCTATTATTGGCAATCGCGGCTGGAGGTCACCCTAGTATACATATTAGCGTCTTGATTGCTCGATAACGTAACGATCCGACTTGCAGCGACGAAATAAAAATAGAGAAGAATAGGAATCATTGTGAATGCTGTTGGTCTTGACTGGACTCCGCTTGTGAATCTTTCTCAGGGTGTCTATTCTCAAAATGATGGACCTGTTCGAAAGGGAGTGGTATGACAACTTGCCAACCACACAAGCCTACCGTAATTTCAACATCAGCTATCTTATGCGTAGGACCGTCAGCCAGAATTCGCTGAACCGATTCAGAGTCGCCCATAAGAACGAAACCAAGAGAGGCTGGCCGCGATCGGGTTCTCCTGCAAACAACTATTAAAACGAATCTTTCAAAGGCTTACGTCGTATCGTGCGGTCCGGATTGCAATTGCCTTGAATGCGCCACCAGCACCTTACAAACCTAAATTGATAACAATTTCATATCATGCGTCAACCCAACTAAAATGATACTATAACAACCGAACTCAGCAGTGTTGGAGTAGGAATATACGTTCGCATTCCTCAGCTGAGCTCGAGCGTTTCCTCACTAACTATACAAGTTTACAAATGAATTACGGTGAAAATGTAAGAATTCCGAGAATTAACTAACATTTGTGGTTGAGTATGTACATATTTTCCTACGATGGAATTAAGTCTCAGTTGATCTGGATATTACTACCCCACAACCTCGAAGTTACCACAGCATAAAAAGAGTTTAATTCCTAAATATACTAAAACCGATACCATACCGAGCTCATGTAGTTTCACGTGAAGTGGCGCCGCAATACTCTGTGAAAAACCCGACTTTTCCACTACTGTTTTTTCATATCACAGATGAAACTCCAATGATAAAACCAACCCTGAGAACTCTCACCTGTCCATATTCTTCGAAATATTCTCGTAAAAACACCGGCGACTTGAAGCCAAACTTGTGTATGCGTCGTACAATAAATATGCAATTCTCATCCTCCTCATCCAGCTCTTGTAACAGTGTTCTGACCAAACATGTTACGCACTATGAAAGATACCCCAGCTCACCTTAAAGTGTTTCCGCTCTCTTCGTGCCCCTGCTGCTCTTGTTGAATCGTCGTTTGGTGAACATGTTTACGATGGTGATGATGACGGCTCGGTCCTTCTCCACGTTGCTGGTGCTCTGCATTAGCATAGCCAGATTGGAATCGTCTTTCAGGTGGACTCCTATACGTAGACGCTGCCGATCCTAGGCTGTCCCCAGTGCCAGATGGCTCCGGCTTGTTGTGACGGATGTCAGCGTAACATAGATTATCAGGATCAACCTGAAATTAATTTTCCCATACCATAACTTCCACCATTCTTATCACGTTTTCCGCGTCCCTTACGAAATACCCGACCGGTGGTAATATCATATTCCCAGACGGATCTCTTTGAAGGACCATTGGTGCTCCTGACACACGACGAAGTCCCTTCCCACCAAAATTCTACGCATTCACATGCCGTGATATGAAAAACACATTTCACCCTGCAGAAAACAATCGTGTTATCGGGAATGAAAACCTATATACATGGAGTTTTACACCACTTCACGTTAAACCCGCTAAACTCCAATACAACTCGATAGAAACAACCTTCTCCCGTGCGCTATCCATCACGCGATAATACTGTACTATTAGATTTTTAGCTTCATACCATGCCATTTTATGATATAAAACTGATGCATGTGTTGGACCAATAGTGAGAATAGGGAACGGTCCCACTTTAAAAACTTTCCGGTGAAAACCAGTTTCGGAGTTTTAAAAAAAGTTTCCCATATCGAATTTCTAAAATCCAAAATTCTCAAGTGTTTCTCGCGGAAAATTCAGTCCATCTTAGTATTTTCAAGAAGAATTTTCCCGTAAAAAGGTCCTGAACAATATGAAAAAAAGCGCTAGGAATAGCAGGAAAAAGCAAACATGTGTTACAAAATAATGGAGTTCCACCACCCTAGTGATATGAAAAACACTAGTGAAAAATATATTTCACGACTATTGCATATCACCTTTTCACAGAGTTTTACGCCACTTCACGTGAGGCGGGTATAACTCCTCTTTATCAAAGTCTACGTGCTAAAATCACCCATTTTCATCGGTGATTGCATCTGCATGGTAACAATATAAAAATTGAGGAAATTTTAAAAAGTTCCTTTTGGTGGCTATACATTTCTACCCGAATTGGTATGTTAACTCCTGCAGTAGTAAGTCTGCTGAAAAAGCTCAGCTGAAAAAAGCGCGGTAAAATAACTAACCCCATTATCACCCATATTCATCGGTGACTGCGGCATTCCCCTTCCATCAGATGATAATGAGCGTATACTGTTGGTTGGTGATCCTCCTCCTCCACTACGTATCATACCAGGATGATAGGCACCACCATAGTAGGCTGCCGCGGCTGCTACGGGTGATGGGGACGGGTAACGCTATAATGACAACAACAAGAATATGATACTACTATATAACGAGTAGCACTCCAATATGAGTCCATAGACGATAAACATCCCATAGGCCCTCCCCTGTTAGCCTCCAGTTAGACTCGTTTGAAGCCTTGTAAGCCATCATAATACAGCCCCCTGTATTACATATGCCTGCTGTTGTTGCGGGGGTATCGCGCCATATGGTAGCTGGTAAACTGGAGGAGCATACTCCCCCATAGATCCTTGTTGCTGAGGGACCTGAACACATCCATAATAACACGTAGAACATAATATATTTCATAACAGGTTCACAATAAGAAAGCAAGAGTGATGACAGTATGTATATAATCGAGTCGTCGTGTTGTATACCCTACAGATTGTGAAAGAGGTGATGCATAAGGCGCTCCCACTCCAGTGTAGACTGGTGACTGTATCGGCGCCGCATAAGCCTGTGGCTGAGAAGGGACCACAAACAGTTTTTACATACCACTCCTCGGCAAACTTACATAGCCTATAGGAGCGAAGCTTCCTACTGAACGCACCGAGCTGGCGGGTGACTGAAATTAAACTTCACTTACTCCCCCCTATTCCTCTAAACTACCTGTGGGGTCATCTGTGGTGTGCCCGGATGATGATATAAAGTTTGGTAGTATGGTACAGGGGTACCAGGCTGGGACATGGGGGTGCCTGGTTGGGGGGGACATGTTGCGATGCGAACAAGATCCGATGGGAAGCCTTTCTTGTTGTTGTTGTTGTGGATGAGCATATGCGTTGTTGTTACCATACATTGTATTATAGTGGAAGAGCCTTTACGACACTAAAGAGAAACACTTCCCATACCACATATCGACGACCACAGTCACTTGGGTTCAAGTGAATAACTCCATGAAAGTTGATCCCAGAGTAATTTCGATTCGAGTTTAACTCTGAGACATGGAAAGGCTCCCTACCTAAGGCCATTCAGTTTACAGATTCCGAAATCTCATAATCGCTTCTCATACGCATAATACGACGCGAGTCAATGGGCATGGGGCCTGTCACTCCTCGCGGCAGAGTGAAGAATGAAGATTTTCCAGTTATGATCAAGTTATGCTATCCCATAGAGCTCGCTTCCAGTAGGTTGAGCTAGGCTTTTCTCCTAAAATGTCATCGAGTAGTGCGGAACCCCATCGCGCCAGTTGTCTTCCGGAGCTCGATGAGTTACTGGCAAGGCCAGGAAATCGACATTGCGCTGGTAGAAGAGCATTGTGTGTGTCGGGCTTGATGTTTTTGTGAGAGTAGATTGCGGCCGGGACAGCCCCCGCTGGGCAAGCGTCAACTTGGGCGTCTTCCTTTGCCGCGATTGCGGCAGTTTCCATAACCGTCTCGGAGTCAATGTATCCATAGTCCAGAGCCTAGTTTTGGATTCATGGCAGAACACGTACGTAATTGGCGGCCTGAATCTTTCACCGTCGAAGTTTCGCGCGCTTCTCCATCTTATACGACAGAGGCGCGGTAAACGGGGAACTCCGTAACGCCTGATAGATCTGCCTTAATACATTGAGTCGTTGTCAACGACATGGAAGATTCTCTGCTACCTCTAATAGGCTCTGCGAACCGGACCAAGGTGAATGGTTTGTCACAGGCTCGATTGGCGATACATCAAGTGACTGCATCATTCCACATTCAGCTCGAGGTGTGCCTGTGATTTCCGTGTCCCCCATTATAGCAGACCTCTCTTGAGATCCGGCATCGTGAATGAAGAATCCAGCGGATGAATCCAAGCCTATATAGGCAACATTAGGGATGATAAAGAAGGAAATCTACCATTATGCTCCGTGCCATGATCGCCATCCACTCCTGAATAAAGTGATCGCCCGGGTCCCCTCTGCACATGGTCTTACCTTCGAAGCTCTGTTGAAGGATGGCATCATTATGCGCACAAGGTTCCCCGTCTGAAACTGCTTCCGAATCGGACGAATCAGAATCATCATCCGATTCACTGCACCAGCTACTAGCTGAATCGTCCAGCACCGTACGATCATGTACTCTATCGAAACCTGAATTTGTGGTAAAAATGTATGTATCCTCATTTTGTGCATGAGCCGTCCATGATGAACGAAAACTTACTGGCTTCATCTCCACTGGAATCCGGCTCGACAGCTAGAGAATCCTCAGGTAGTAAGCTCTCCGACATGTCATCATAAAAGGGGGCGATTACTCGTGCTCCTGCTGGAAGTTGTCGTTTACGGGGGCCAGCCGTAGCGCGAACCATATCCACGAGGGCGCGACGGCGTCGATTGTAGTCTTTATCCACTTCGAGTGCTGTGCTGGTTGTGAATCTGAGAGCAGAAAAGCGGTAGATACGCTCCACAAAGAGAAGGTCATTCACTTGGGTCGACCAGCGGGAGCAGATCCTAATTGCTGGACTTTCTCCAAGCTTTCTTCTAAGGTGTTCTCGAGTAAGCGAATTCCGACACTATGTCGACAATTGCCGAATCTTGAGTCGAAACACGTACAGGGATAACCGTTCTCTGTACGTGAAACGACCCGGATTTGTTTCATTGCTCTTTTGTAGGACTCCCAGTTTCCCCATACTGCACTATCCTGGGAGCATCTTATCCACTTTTCGTGGAAAGCACTGACGAGCTGATCTAATCGATCTCCTCCTCCTACGAGCTCGATAAGGAAATCACTCGGGATATAATAGTTTTCCCCATCACGATCAGTGAAGATATGTTTAGAGCTTTTAGAGTTTATCCATCTTGACGCAGCGAGCAATTGTGCTCGAGACGGAGCGCCATCGTAAGCGGTGTCATCATCAGTAGAATATGAAAAATCACGGCATGTATCGATGATATCGTGGATCAACTGTGACGGTCGGGTTCCCGCAATTATTTTACCTGAAAAATGGAGACATAAGGTGGATTGCTCCCATGTATACAGAGAAGCAACCGCTGTACTACATACCACGTTTGAGGCCGGAATTTACTCCTTCCAGAGAATTATTATGTTTAGCTAAATCCTTTCGCAAGCCATAGACGGCTTGGCTCCAACACCCTCGCTTTACGAGCCACTGCTTGACGAAGTAGCTCATAAGCGATGGGAATCGCGTACGCCAGTATGATACCATCATCTGGGATGCCACGGCAAACATGTTATGTGTAGGTGCTTGCTGGAGGATTCGCAGATCAGCTCGCAGCTGCGAGCGAAGATCCGTTGCCTCGGAATCGCTTCCCACGGCTGATGCTGTGATGTCCGAACGCGCCCGCTTATCCACAGCTCTCAACATGTGTACAAAGCACACTAGGCGAATAGTTCTCGAGACCTCCGCGGGATCCTCGCTTGGCCATTCCAATGTCGCGCCCATCTTGATGAGTCCTCGTGGTCTAGTTGGGCCATGAGCCTGAGGAAAAAGAATACAGAGAAATGTCCCGAGCTGAATTCTATCTCACTCTTCTCCATCCTCGGGTGATGCTGCTTGCTCCATCGGCTAGCAGAACCCTCGGCTGATGGTGAACACCCAATGACCGGGCTGCGTCTCTTACTGCAATGAAGAGCGACTCGGCCGATGTGCTGTCCTCGCTCAAAACGTAGCCAATACTTAACAGTCCGAACCGGGAAGGTGGACGTAAACATCCACAGACTACCACAACAAGGCCCAGCCAGTTCAGTTTATGTGTATAATCGATAACCATAGTATCTACCATTGTAGTGTTTCCATTTTCTTGGATTAAACGCTTTGTAGAGAAAAATGCCTCGAATCTTGAGGCATTACAGTAGCCTATACAGTACGGTTGGTCCTCGTCAGATGGAATGATACTATTCTGCTTACAGAACTCCTCAATTTCCAATAGAGTGTCGCCAGACTGTACGCGATCTTCGCCCCGCATAGCTTTTTTAACTGTGTATCGTCTTCTAAATATTTGTTGTTTCACAGCCGGTGTAAGCTTCTTGATGAGCTTCAGTTTGATCAGCTTTCTCTCAGTGCGGCAAGCTGGAGTACCATCAAGGACATGATCATCGATTATTCTCTTGCATTCTTGACTAAGGGGTATAGGTCTCCGTGAGAAGGGCTGATTGCCGGTTGCAGTCTCAAGTCTCGTGTGTTCCTCGTGTTCTGAGTATGGGAGTAGGATCTTGTAGATACCACGAGATGACCAGGATATCTGGGCGGTATAACTACACGAAGCGTATCCTCTACGTTCCTTGAAGGCACAGCGATAGTCTCGAGTGACATCGACCGTCTTCTTCCTTACATACGAGTTACGCTTACACATCTTAGAGCCAACGATTTCATTAAGTCTGACCTCAGCATCCGACAACTCATCACATTGAAGAACCTCAACAACCCGATACTTCACCGCAGCAGTACGTCCTTTCTTCTGAATTTGACGGTGCTGAGGATCATCAGCGTCCGTAACCTCCGCCTCCGTGTTTAACAAAGAAGTAGCCAAGGAACTAGCCTCCAAAGCCAAGTTAGCACGAGTGCCGCTACTCGATTCTATACCGAACGCACGTTCGGCCACATCCGCCATAGCTTTCATGAAGACCTTGAATTTCTCACGGTCTTTACCTCCAGACATTACAAGTGCGATGCAAAATAACCTTCATCCTTGTATTCCCCATTGATGCCTTGTGCCAACTCAACAGTCGAAGAAGTAGACAAAGAAACAGATAATCCAAAAACCCACGAAAACTGGCGATAGCTATTCCCCATCTATCCTCGCGGCAGGGACCCTGTGTCTTTCTTGCACGCCCACAGAGATTTGTGGCGAGCAAGAATTTTTTGTTGCGGACAAGAAAGATTTTTGTGCTAAAAATGAGATTTTTTTGTGGCGCGCGCGAAAATTTTCCCTGTCAGCGGGAGTGATATCAGCACGTAATGAAATAACATAAAAACATCATGTGCGCGGATCGAACTGGTGCGGTTCATAAATTCCAGAATTGCAGATCGATGCTACACCACTATGCCATCCATCTTGGCAATCTGGCTTCCTTCACATCCGAGGTATGCTACTAGTCTGACCCTCACTGATCAGAAATCGTCTGCAAATTCTCAACGGTATACTACACAAGGTTGCAGTTAAGGAACCTCATCTCAAAATAGTATCTCCTCCACTACACCAAGAGTAGTTATTGAAACCCTGGGTTAATGTCGGACCTATTACACCAGAAAGGCTCCTTAAGGTGGATCTCAAATCACAGTGAGGGTTCTCATGCTACCTTGCCTTTGATCATAAGCCCTTGCGGCGTTACTTCGACAACCCAGCTCCAGACACACACAATGATTTCGGAGATTAAGAGTGTCTTCAACGGCGAGTACTATGTCTTGTTAATGGAGTTTCATACCAGCCACTGGGTGGTCCTATACAATACTAAACTTGCTTAAAATCCTCTCTCAGTTGAGTACTGTGTACGGCGCCACTGTTCGAAACCTGATGCGGGTTGTGGTGTTTTCCACACCTTTAGGGTTTGTATAGTCAGTCTATGTATTGCAGCACTATACGGGAGCTCTGTGCCTCTTGTCACTGGTTTGTAACGGAGCAGTGTACTCTAGCAGTAAATTGGTTACAGTGGTGGAGGAATATATGTTCACATTCCTCAGCTGAGCTCAGGAGTTTCACCACTAATTATAGAAGTTTACGTACGAATTCAGGTAGGAGTGTACAGAAACCAACGAGAATTTCTCAAAATTTCTTCAGAATTTTCATAGTGTCACCAACACATGTATTTGATTTCCCAGTGATATGTATACAACCACATGCTTCCTATTCTCTCACAAGTTGAGTCGCGTTGTAGTCTTCATGGTTACGTAGTTTTCATCTCTTTGAGATGTTTAACAACGTGCTGAATTACCTCACTAGTAACAAACTAGTAAGTTCCTATCAAGTAGATAAGGACCCGGCCTGCTATGGAAATGAGCTGCGTTGGAAGGTACTAGTTTAAGAGAGATATCGTAAATTTATTAAGAATTTTCCGAGTGGTGACAGTGGGAAACTCCAAGCACTATGTATAGGGTTTCACTCCATAGATTTATATATTATTGCTATTTTCATAGATTTATATATTGCAGTTTCACTCGTTTCACGGGAAGTGACTCAATACCCTGCGGAAAAAGCCAACATTCGCGGTATGTAGTAGTCGTGAAATAAATTTTTCACTAGCGTTTTTCATATCACTAGGGTGGTGAAACTCCATTATTTTTCATCATCGTTTATATATATCATTTCTATTGTCAGTTTGCGGTAAATCGATCTTCTTTGGTTGCACCGGTATTCATGTTTTCAATAGGAAGGAAGTGTCCCTAGTAAAGTTTTAATTTTCAGTTGTATAACGCGAAGCGACCAAAGTCTAGTGTAACAGCACCGATGGGGGGAGGCCCGGCTGGAGATGATACTTGTCTAACAGTGTTCCTATTCGAGAAGAAAACGCTTGATACGAAGCAGTACCCTAAGGATTACAGGAATAGGGTGGGTCGGAGAGATCCCGGGTTCGATCCCTGCACATGTCATCATCAGATATTATCATCGTTAAATAAAGAAGCAACCGTCCTACAGCGACTACGGCATCCAAATATCCTATCTGTGATTGGTAAGAGCTCCTATGATGTTCTAGAGGTGTGGTATGAGCGTAATTTTATCAGATCCACTGAGCGACGATCGTCAGAGTATGGCGTTTGTTACGAGACGTGTTACTCAAACTCTGGGCACCATTTTGGCAACTGATAGGAAACAATTGTCAGTGATAGAGATACAAACAGGTAGTGTCAGCCGGCTAATCACGTGGACGCCAGGACGTACAATGCTGATATCATGTGTTGGAGGAATATATGTTCGCTTTCCTCAGCTCAGCTCGGGAGTTTCCTTGTTAATTATACAAGTTTACATATGAATTCGAGTAGAAGTGTATAGAAACCAACAAGAATTTGCCGAAATTTTTTTCAGAATTTTCATATTATTAACAACACATGTAGTTTTAAATATATGCGCATATATTGTATCGGTCATTCGATCATCAGCAATACCGGGAATATGGTCTCAGGTTTACTGGATGTTGCGTCGGCTCTAGAGTTTCTTCATCATGCTAATACTTGTCACCTTGGTCTGTGCCCTAGTGCGGTAAGTGATGTTTATAATATGATTTAGTTCATGTGAGTGTAATAATTCAGATCTTCATCACTCCAAATGGTCGATGGGTGTTGGGTGGAATGGCGTATAGTCAATCACCAGTAGAGCCGGGTAAGATGGTGCCGTGCCAAGTGAAGTTTAGAGGAATAGGAGGGATGGCTGGTGGAATGGTATTAAACGAGCCTCCCATAAGGTACACCCGGGTTCGATCCCTGGGGGGTGCATTTTTATCCACAGATATGCGGCTCCTGAGATGACCACCGGCTACAGCAGTTCTTGTGGGCAGTGCAGTGACGTGTTTAGTTTCGGCCTCATAGCGTAAGTACATACCACGCTGATTCGAATTCCTGTCGTGTGTGAATTTTTTTTCTTATTTTTTCTGCTTCTTTGTTTTTTCTCTTTTTTCTGTTTTTTTTTCTTATTTTTCTGTTTTTTCTGTTTTTTTCTGTTTTTTTCGAATTTTTTCGTTGCTTGTTGTTCCTTTCTTTGGGAGAGGATAAAGCCTCCGAGCTTATCGTTGGTTGTCCTTTACTCTATCTCTTTCGGACCTGCTCACTAACACATGCATAAACCGATACCCTTTCTTCTCATATTTATATGCACATTATCGAGGTTATATTTTCCTCAGGTACGAGCTCTTTTCTAGGGATCGTCAACCTCTGCTCTCGCGAGTCACTCCTGGGGCTGATCCCACTGTTCACCAAAGGGAAATTCAGTAAGGCTTATTTCACATCACTCTACTATGCAGCTTTTGAGTGTTAGGAGAGCACTGCCGCTGAAGCAAGGAGATAATCAAATTGACAACGCACTGCTTTTCACTGTAGTTTACTGTGATGGGGGGGGGGTGGTTTTCGGTTGAACTAGATGATTAGTGAGGAAATTTAGGAAAATTATTGTTGGTTTCTAAGTTCGAGTAGAAGTAGACAGAAACTTTATGTATGTGAACTTGTGCTCGGGTGAAGAAAGCGAGCATAGATTCTAATAATACTAGGAAGACTCTCCGAATTTGATCTCCTCTGTGTGTGTGTTAGTTACTCCAGTCGATGACGGTGTTGGAGCCAACTAGGAGGTGTACGATGGAAGCATTCCTAAGCTCGGAATATTTCAATGATATTAATATAAAGGTAACCTGGGGAGGATGGCGAGCAGCGAGGGATGAATAGTTGTTGGTGTTGCTATTGCACGAGTTGTTTTTATGCGAAAATGTGCACATGTGTCGCTGCCAATATAAAAATTTTGGGAAAATCATTGGTGGTTTCTGAAAACTCTTGTTTTAACTCGTATGTGAACTGCTATAGCGGAGAAACTCTTGAGCTTTGCAGCTAAGGAAAGCGAACGTATATTTCAAAACTGATGGATAAGCAGACCCTTGTAGTGGTGGTAAATTTGTCGCGAATTTGTGAATTTATTGCAGGCCCTGAGGTTCCTAGAAACGCTTTCGGAGAAGGACGATGCGGCTCGGATAGCATTCTTGAGAGGTAAACATCTGATGGGAGAAATACAGCACTTGGAAGTCACTTACATTTTTCCCCAAAATTTTTTGATAATTTACCAACTTTTTGTGTAAAAATGGAATTTTTGTAACGTTTTTTCCGATTGGTTTTAACGAACTACTGGAAATTTGAATTATCTTCTTAAAAATGTAGCGAAGCGAAGACAACATTGACGTGGATTTGTCGTGGTGGTGCTGGTTTATCGTAATCACTTCGGGGTGCTTCTGGTAGGATGAGTTTGTTGAGTAGTTATGGCTTTTCAGGACTCCCTCGACTGCTGAGCGATAAAACGTGTCCGCTTGTTGCTAGTCCACATCTTGTAAGGGAACGAATATTACCTCCACTTGCAGATGTGAGAATCTTTTGTGCATGCGTGCAACAGCAGCAGTAGTTGTCGTTGTTATATGGTAATTCTCAGCTCGCCCTTTCCTTCTCCGCATTGTGGTCGGCGACATTACCGTGTTTGTTGATGGCGTTGAAATACGAAGGAGTTTGCGACCCGCAGTATTTTCAGGCGAGAATATGGCCTCGAGTGAAGCCACTATTCAGCGCGAAGGAGATATCAGTTGGTGAGTTTAGGAAAAAGGAGTTTTTGTATGTTATTATAGTGCGTGTGAATTTGATATGCAAATGTAGGAAATATGCGTAGACTCTCATAAACTATGTTAACATTGGAGTTTCACCACCCTAGTGATATGAAAAACGTATTTCACGACTACTGCATATCACCGCGAATATCGCATTTTTCACCGAGTTTTACGACGCCACTTCACGTAAAACGGGTCGTGAAACTCCATTGTTGAACATGTGATATGATAAAAGTAACCTCTCGAGGTTGTTATTGCGACATATTGTTCATTATCATTAATTCCTAACACGCAGTTGCATATCAAGTTGGCACGTATCGTATCGTTAGGATTCTGATGCTGCTGGTGTATTAGCATTGTCATTTCAGAATGTGTAACGATTCTAATCCGGAATCTTGATCTGTTTATCAACAACATAACAGCAAATGACGCTAGTGAGGTTCTAGTACCCTTTGTGTTAAGGTGTATCGAGTTGAAGGAGGATACTATCATTCAGGAGGTAACACGTGCTTCTGGTTAGTGGTGTAATGGAGTTTCATTTGCGATGTGGAAAACACTAGTAAAAACTCGTGGAAAACGATTGTGTTATCGGTCGCGGAAATATACACGGAATTAACATGGAGTATTACGCCACTTCATGTCAAATGGTTGAAACTTGTATGAAATGTTATATAATTATATTTTATCGAGAATTGTTTTATATGGATGTGAACAGATATTGAAATAACAATATCATTATAAGAGGTCTTTCTTGCCGACTAGAAAAAGGTCCACCTGCCCGTCCCCCTAATTTTGAATAACTAGAGTTATACGATTAATCATATACCATAAGAACGCCTTTTCTTCGAGTTCTACATGAGTTTGTATCCAATCATTGCATATGTTCAGCAGCGCGGTTTGGTTTCTTGGGATGCTCAGCAAGAGAGCTCATTTGGGAGATGCTGATGAGTTCCTATACCGCTTGGGGGTATATTACGTATTTCATTATGAATCGTTTTAGGTGTTTACTCGTTTGCCTCTACTACAACGACGATTCGAGTATACTACTTTGCAGCACGTCTTGTTGCCGAGAATGTTGAGGATGCTGACTGACGCTAATGAGGGTGTCTCCACCAGAATCCGATGTTTGATCATAAAATGCATTCAAGAAATGCTTCCGGTGAGCTTACTATTTTTCTCACTGTGTGGAAATATGTGCACATGGTCAACTACATATGTTGGAAATATGTGAGAAATTATCGTTGGTTTTTGTGCACTTCGTGTGTTGATTTTTTTAATGTAGTGAGAGAGTTCACGAGCTCAGTTGAGGAAACCAAATATATATTCTCTGGATAGTCAATTCTATATGTTGGTGACTATGTGAAAATTATGAAAATTATTGTTGATTCTTGTACATTTTTTCCTAGGATTTTAGTGAGGAAATTCTCAAGGAAGGCGAACATATATTCCAAAACTTCACTGAGGAGGGACGGTTGTTCTCCTCAGGTTCTGGACAATACGACTGTTGTTGGTGTTCTGTTGAAGGCGCTTACTGAGACTACTGGGACGGATGGTTCTGCGCAAGTGAGTTATGAAGCGTGGGAGAATATACAATCACATGTGTTGGTGATAATATAAAAATTTCCGAATTTGTATGTAAATTCCTAAATTGATGAGGAAATTATTGAGCTCAGCTGAGGGAAGCGAACACTGGAGTTATGGAATCAGTTGATTTTCTTTATCGTATGATTTTTCACATTGCAGATAGTAGCAGCGTTAGGAGACATTTACGAGAAGATAAGTGAAAATTTGGGCGCTAAACTGTCGGCGACTAAGGTAAGTTAACCGGGAAGGATTTATCATTGGAGTTTTACCCTAGTGATGTGAAAAACATTGGCGAAAAAATATATTTCACGACTACCGCGAATAGTGGGGTTTTCACACAGTATTACGCCACTTCACGTAAAACGGGTGAAACTCCAATATATGCATGCAGAAGACCTTCGTTCGCACGAGAGTCTTTGATAATATTTGTACTTTTCGTGAGGGTGTATACTAGGATTAGAATTGTTATGAATTTGTTGTTCTCCTAGGTTTTACCGTGTGCGCTGCCTCTTATGGCGAATGAGAATCTATCGTACGAACAGTGGTCGCGCATAAATACAATTGTTAGTGGTATGGTTGAAAGAGTTGCGAATTGGCGAGAAAAAGAGTAAGGTGGAGGTCCCCGATGAGAATATGCACATAGTGAACTACATGTGTGAAAAATTATGATGAAATTATTGGTGTTTTCCAAACACACATGCTTGAATTCATGTGTAAACTTTCATAGTAAGTGTAGAAACTACTGAGCTGAGCTGAGGAAAGGGAAGGTATATTCCTTCAACACTGTTGGTGATTTCTCTTTGTGCAGTTACCGACACCGAACTGATGCCGGCCGGGAAGCATCTGCTGCGCTTGGCGGCTCCGCTCCGCCTCCTCCTCCACTGTCTAGTCGGAAATCAACTTCATCAGCGGGTTCATCGGGGCCGGTGGACTTCGACACGCTTCTTATGGGGGCTGCTGTGCCCTCGGGGGCATCATTATCATCGCATCGGTGAGTGTGGGGAAATATCTGTGTTGGCGATAATATGAAAATGCTGAGGAAATTTTGATAGTTTTTGTACACTTCTACCTGAATTCATATGGGATTTCCTATAATTAGTGAGGAAATTTCCGAGCTGAGCTGGAGAAAGCAGATATGAGTTCGTCCAACACTGGTCGTGCATCTCGTGATTTATAATATATAAATTTTGGGGATTTTTTCATGTACTTCTTCTTGCCGTGCTGTAGCTAGGTCTCGCTCGTTGCGGAACTAAATTCGAAATTGCAAAATTACGGTTCGAGTAGGAATATTTCTTAGAGTTATGGAATTGATAAACATGTTGAATTTAACTCACTTGAGCCGCTCAAGCTGAGCGTGGGTATCGTATGAATATCATAAAGATTGCGAAGCATATCAGTGACACAACTTGTATATAAAGCTTTGAGACTCGAATTTTCACAGGTATATATATGCGTAGTTTTATCTAGGAGAGCGCTGGAAATTTGTTGTTTAGCGTTAATACAAGATTGAAGTTATCGTTTGAATAACTCAGGCCATCTCGAGCTGCGCCGCCACCACCTGTGCAGCCGATTCGACCAGTTGATGAGTTCCCGTTTGCTCCGATGAAAAATCGGAAAAATGAGAACTTCGCTCCGCCTAGTTCAACGAGCAGTTTTACATCAAGTTCGTCACCAGAGATCCCACAGAACGACTTGTTGGGTGGTGCGACTAAGAATACCAGTGTCGATCTGCTCAGCTCTGGCGCGGATGATTTCTGCTTCGCTCCGCCTAAGCAATCGTCTCAGTTGGCTACAATTGATTTGGCTAATCTCTATAGTCAAAATGCTCCCACGAAAATATCTCAGAATTTCGACACTGGCATGTCTCGGTTTGTATCAGCTAATGGGACGAAGACTGGCGCTGATCCGAAGCGGTTTGGTGTTCGAAATTTGGGTGATGAAGACCCCTTTGCTGGGCTTTTGTGAGAGAGTATTCACACTTCGTATTATTGCTAAGGCTGTGTTATTGACCATCGTAGACTGTCGTATTATCGAGTTTCTCGGGTGGTTTTGAGTTATTTAATACTAATAACAAATAATACTAATAATATACTAATACTAGTGTTGGAATATATGTTCGCTTTTCTCGCCTGAGGTCAGGAGTTCTTGTGAAAAATTATAGGGGTTTATATACGAAGTAGGGTAGAAATGTTCAGAAACCGGAGAAAAATTTTCGTAAATTTTGGCAAAATTTTATAATATTGGAGATTCGATCGATTATAGTTCTTACTCCTCCGCATTTGAATGGTTCGGTGGCGGTTTGTGGTAGCAGTGGTTTTCGCGAGCATCGTCGGAATTGACGGTTTGCTGGAGTTCCCCGTTCCTGTAGTCTACCAGAAGTTCTCTGATAAACTTGTGGGGAATATCACACTTGGGGTAAGGGAAACCGCGTGGTGTGTGTTTCTAATGTGATGGATTTATATGGAAGATTTATTGATAAATCGATCCCTAGCCATGTGGGAAAACGTTATAGGTTGCTACATGATAGATGATTGGTTCAGCATGATGTATTAACTGTGTAACTACTGTATTAACCACGATTACTATGGTTCAGCATGATGTATTAACTGTGTAACTACTGTATTAACCACGATTACTATGGTTAAGCATGATGTATTAACTGTGTAACTACTGTATTAACCACGATTACTATGGTTCAGCATGATGTATTAACTGTGTAACTACTGTATTAACCACGATTACTATGGTTCAGCATGATGTATTAACTGTGTAACTACTGTATTAACCACGATTACTATGGTTCAGCATGATGTATTAACTGTGTAACTACTGTATTAACCACGATTACTATGGTTAAGCATGATGTATTAACTGTGTAACTACTGTATTAACCACGATTACTATGGTTCAGCATGATGTATTAACTGTGTAACTACTGTATTAACCACGATTACTATGGTTAAGCATGATGTATTAACTGTGTAACTACTGTATTAACCACGATTACTATGGTTAAGCATGATGTATTAACTGTGTAACTACTGTATTAACCACGATTACTATGGTTAAGCATGATGTATTAACTGTGTAACTACTGTATTAACCACGATTACTATGGTTCAGCATGATGTATTAACTGTGTAACTACTGTATTAACCACGATTACTATGGTTAAGCATGATGTATTAACTGTGTAACTACTGTATTAACCACGATTACTATGGTTAAGCATGATGTATTAACTGTGTAACTACTGTATTAACCACGATTACTATGGTTAAGCATGATGTATTAACTGTGTAACTACTGTATTAACCACGATTACTATGGTTAAGCATGATGTATTAACTGTGTAACTACTGTATTAACCACGATTACTATGGTTAAGCATGATGTATTAACTGTGTAACTACTGTATTAACCACGATTACTATGGTTAAGCATGATGTATTAACTGTGTAACTACTGTATTAACCACGATTACTATGGTTAAGCATGATGTATTAACTGTGTAACTACTGTATTAACCACGATTACTATGGTTAAGCATGATGTATTAACTGTGTAACTACTGTATTAACCACGATTACTATGGTTAAGCATGATGTATTAACTGTGTAACTACTGTATTAACCACGATTACTATGGTTAAGCATGATGTATTAACTGTGTAACTACTGTATTAACCACGATTACTATGGTTAAGCATGATGTATTAACTGTGTAACTACTGTATTAACCACGATTACCATAATTCCTTACATTGTCAGATATCCGAGTCCTTGATCGGTCCCCAAAAGTGTTCCGAAGCCTGCGTGCATTTAGCTGTAGCACAGAGTGCTAGTGAGGCCCCAAACGTGGCATGTAGCCGAGCAGTTGATACAGAAACTTGTGGAGTGTGTATACATGAGTCAATAAAAGCTGATAATTCCTCATCACATTATGTGAGTCTATGTATATATCTGTTACTTACAGTGGTAACTATTTGTTGTTAGTATTTCGCGTTGGATCGCTCACCTGAGCTGACCGGTGGTTTCCGAGGGACCCCGTCGCTGTATGTTTGTCTACGTCAGAGTAATCGAACTCTAACAGGGATATCGCGATCACTGGGAGAAGTGCAGTTTTATGATCCACCGGTGAGTTGAACTTTATGCAATTTGTTGTTTTGGTGGTTTGTGTGTTATTATTTTTATGGACATCGGAGAGTGGTTTTGGTGGTGTTGGTGCGGATGCTAGTCGTAGCTCTCTGGAGCTCATCTTGGTATGAATGTGTGTATATTCATACAGTAATTTAGAAGCATATTCTGACTTCGGCCGTACTGCTGCTTGTAGTATTCTACCACTTAGCCGAACGCTATAAGGTGTCTGAGTCGGCACTTGTTATTGCAGCATTGAAATTGTTATTGTTTTTCTGTTATTGCATCGCGGTAACAGTTTCATTTAAGTGTTACTAATAGTAACAGAGGAGTATAGGTAACTAGTAACTAGCTAGAATAGTAGCCGTTAGTCGCATTCCATTTTTGTATTGGTTTTTCTCCACACATGTTCACAGTATGCTCTAATTTGACGGCTCTCTGTGTGTCACTAGGTGTTGAAACTAGAAGGTCTCTTGCCGAAGAGGAAAATATTTGTACGAGTCGTATTGAATCCAGGTAGGAGGCAATTGCTAGAACTTTGCATAGAGGCAATTCTCTTCGAATTCAGGTTGGCTCGAGCGTTTTGACATTCCATGTCGGAATTGCTCTACTGTGAATCGCTTAGTTGTAAAAGTGCCGCAGTTTAAGGAGGGCGTTGATCGGTGTGACGGGTATTTTCTTGAATAGTGTTTTTCCGGCGAAGTTTTCCTGAGCAGATTCGTGGATCAATACGCGTTGCCGGCAAACATGGCAGGAGACGAAAATGAGCTGACAGAGATTACTGTTGATTCAGCTCGTTTTTGGCTACAAAGTAACGGGGAGGTTTTCATGGTCGTGAAACTAGAAGTGGCACTTAGGTTCGGAGCATGTTTCTGGTCAAGAACGACGCCAGTTTTACCGCAATACGTTCTATCTTTGCTTTTATGAAAGCTCAATGGCTAGGAGTGGGAAACTCATTGGTGAGTAGAAGCTAGCTGTGGTGACACGAAAGACGATTCGATGACAGTGTGGTATGAAAAATGGAGATTTGTCTCCTCTCACACTTCAAGAATTCAGATCAGTTCTGGACATTTTCTAATGGACTGTGTTCGAAGAGAATTCGCGAGAAGGAGCGTTGAACTAGGGGGGCTATTGAGAGTGTATAGAGATGTGGAAGTGATAGGATTACTTGCGGTCCTCTTTCGGATTTAGAAAAGTGACTCAACTGAGCTCTTTGAGCAGGAGAACGTGATTGTTGTATTGCTCGTTATTAAGGACCGTTTTCATTGAACTGAGTCCTTTTTTGATGCTTTTCGACGCAGAAAGTTTTTATGGCATCCTCGAGATGCCTTGATTGTTCTACGACAGGTACTGTGGAATTTCAAGTATCGTCAGCAGACGCGCAAGCTTTCGTGAGTGGTGGAAGTCCTCGTGTTGTGGACATTCCTGTTTGATTATCGGAATTCTATCCGTTTTACGTGAAGTGGAGTAATACTCTGTGAAATTCGCGGTGAAAGACAGCTGTTTGTGAAATATGTTTTTCATATCACTAGGGTGGTTAAACTCCATTATACAGGTAGCATTTGTTATATTGATGGGCATTGGAATGCCGTTGAGCTGCATGGTTACGATACTACTGCATGCGGCGAAGCTGAAGAGGTGTAAAAGAAGGATGAGAGCAATACGGTAAGCAGTTCACTTCATTTTGCGCATGTGTATTTGCGCAGTACAGGTATCACTCACAGCGGCAGCAACTCGATCAAGAGCTTCTCGACAGACAGATGCAACTTGAGAACACGGTAAGGGGGAGGAATTTTGTCACGCGCCACGAAATTATACGTATGTGAATCAGGTCGCATCTGGTGCACCACCTCCTGGTTTTCCGGTTGTGGATTCTCATACGGGCATCTCACCGAGTGGACGCGAATGACCCTTTTATTATTTTACTACTGTAAACAGTTTGATGTTTCATTTTCAAATACTTCTTATTCGGAAACGAGTTCTCAATATCAGCTTGTTATTGATATGAGTGGGTCGTAGTCACAGCTTGTCACAAAAGCGGTTGTCAAAACCGCTTTGTCTGAGTGCACTGTGGGCATACTTCAGTCATACTTGGAGGGAATGAGGATCCGCTCACATTCGCACACGGTTTTTTTTTTGCTCAGAGAACGCTAGGAACGTAATTTTGAACTGTGGATGGCGAGTGGAAAGTACCGAAAACTGTTGTTGATGAGGAATTTTTGAGCAGTGTAGAGAAATGCTCATTCTCATACAGCCACGGGAAATACTCAATCACGTCTCTGTGGTGAGGCGGCGACAACAACACGAAACAGTTCGCTGATTCCCTTGAACTTTGAGTTTAGTTAACTGCTTTCTTTGTAGTGTATAGGCGCTTGTTTGTTGGAGTTTATTTGGATTTTCAACTATTCAAGACGAATTCGATGATCACATTGGCGAGGACGATGATGGTCAGCTCGGTGGCGCTTACAACCATTAGAATCTGCCTGATATTCGATACAAGATATGATTGATATAGCTCACTCACTGTGAGGAGCACTTTTCATTCCGTGCGTGTCTCTATAGGAGGTCATCGCGTTGGCTAGGGAAGACGAATCTGTTGTTATGAGTATATTGCGCAACTACTTTCCGACTCGAGAGTCTCACAGACTAGGTCAATTTTGTATCCATGTTCGACTCTTCCCGGTACGATCCATTTTTTCTGCACTGTTAAGTCTACACACCGTGAAGTTGTCGGTTTATATTGGGAACTTGTGTTTACTATAATCAGTGCATGTTGATAACGAAGTGGCCTCGACAACGAGCTGTGATGGGAGAACATGAATGATGTTCTCAACATAATCCAAGTTGTAGTATTGTCCAGAAATTGTGTCCAAGTTACCCCACTTCACTGTGCTGAACGAATAGGCGACTTCCATTCCGCTAGTAGCTATTGCTGATGCACAACCAAACACAATGATATTCACTCTAACAACACAAACACGGCAGAAATGTTCAAGTTGGTGATTCACCATGCATTTTCAGCATAATCATGAACTCACGCCTAGTGACCTTATCTCGACCATCAAGAGCATTCCTCATGAGAGCAGTGGCATCTGTGAGAGTCACCCCAGCCTCGCCCTGTAACAAAGGGAAGCTCATAAATCACCTGATAAAATGTGCCTACCAATTGTCCCATAACTCTCCTGAGGTCATCACTGTTGATGTAACCTTTGCCGTCACGATCGAGCAACCCATAGGCTTCAGTCATCTGCTCTTCAATGGTTGTTTCTTGCATGTTGGTGGCCTACAGTGAACACTCGGTAGTCTGCGAGGACATCAAACCACATACCAACACACTGAGTAACTTGTCGAATTCGATCCGCCCAGATTCGTCCTGATCAATCTCTTGTAATAATTGTGATATCTCTTGTTCGGTCAAACGCAGGCCGAACATTTTGAGTAACGTCTGAAAAGGAACTCACTTGGCCGATGTGGGTATTAACGTCGTTAATGCAATGACAACCGATATGAAGAAAGTGATGCACATCTCTCACTTGGAAGTCTTCGGAGTCGATCGTCCCACTTCGGCCCTCATCGAATATATCAAAAGCGCCCTTGAGCTCACTGATCTGTTGGGGTGTCAAGAGAGCCTTAACAGAATCGGACATTTGAATGCGAACTGTTGTCCGAGCGGGAAATACTCCCAGCGCAAGTCGAAGGAGCTGTATTAACATCATAGTGAGTTACACAGCGATAAGAAGTGCCTCATGAGGTGAAGAAGCCTCCGAGAATATTGCGAGAATAGCCAGGGTTCGTATTCTTGGAGTGATGATCTCCCTCAATGTTGCCATGAATAGTATCAGCCTTGTGTCTAGCCAGTACGGGAATGGGCGGGTACAGGCCTATTGACGTCTTATGGAGGAATGTCTGAGGCACCACTCAGTTAGTTGAACTTACAGTGATGAATTCACGCAAAGATCGATTCGATCCCAGTGAAGCTACACCAGTATAATTTTATACTGTCATTCGATCAACATTGTAACGTGATAAAGCGATGAGAGCTGTACCTGGTTACGCCATGCCCTGAGCAGTGGAGGGGGATCGGTGTTCATCTTGGGTTGATAGTAACGGCGTTCAGAATGACTAAGAGGGGCTCTGTGTAGACGAGTGCTTGCGAGGGTCCTGAGGATGATGATGAGGTGGGCGCATGTGGTGGTCGCGGAAAGTGTTGAAGTTACTTTCGCAGGATTTCCGCTTTGTGAGCGGTGGAGCGATCGCGAAAGGAAGGGTAGTAAGTCATAGAAGAATTCCCTAAATTCAACGACTTGACGGATCATACCAAAGTTGCGCCGTGATTTAGCGCTCGCCATTGTAATCGATATTGGGGCTGACTCCTAACACTCCTTCATGCAGCTGGGGAGGAGAAGACTACTATGAGGAAGGCCTGTGAGGCGGTCGCTAGTTTGCCATTGAGAATTGTTGCTATGGGAATAGTGATTTGCTGGAGGAGTGGTAGAGGATTTCGTTGCGGAGGTAAATGCGAAGGGAAGGAATCTTAGGTTGACTGTTGGAAGATACGAAACAGGTTAGTTTGGGGACCATGAGTCGCCTCAGTTTTCTCTCCCTCTGTTTTCTGGGTAATCACTCACTAGTACCATGCCGACCGTATCTGTTTTCGAGGACGAGCTAAAGGCAGTTCTAGGTCAGGACCTCACAGAGGAATCCTTCGATCAGCTATGTTTCGAATTCGGCCTTGAATTGGATGAGGTCACCAGCGAGTAACAACGCCGGTCTAATTATGGCATCACTCAAAGGGGCCGTTCAGATACGAAATGTACACTAGGGAACGTGGTTATGACGCCAAAGAGGCCGATAAGAAGTCTAAGCGTGTAATCTATAAAGTTGACGTCCCTGCTAACCGTTATGATCTCCTGTGTCTAGAAGGCCTCACTACTGCTCTACAGGTAATATTATAGGTAGTAGTAATAGGCATGTAGTGGCCTCTGTTTAGGTGTTCAAGGGGCTTATGGCTCCACCCACTTACACTCTCGAGCCCGCTGTGCAGACCGATAAGGCACTGACCATGACTGTAATAACGTCTTGGAGGAGAAGGTCTTCT